>NW_010230055.1:2423-55044 GCF_000690775.1 Eurypyga helias | reverse complement strand
CTTCCCCTTTGCTGAGGAATTGCAGTTGGTCACACCAGACCCTTGGCACCGGGGAGGTGCTGACTGAGCTCTGCGAGGCATCCGCACCCCAGATCAAGGTCACCAAATCATTACTTGGCACTAATGGGGAGGGTGACCCAGAGGTGACACCAAGCAGCCAATGACCAGCCTGGGGCTCCAAGGAACCAGGATTTGCAGGATGTCCTCCAAAATAGTGACAAAGCCAGGGTGGAAGTACTGCTGCACCAGCAAGGACTATGGTACAAAGAGTACAAATAGCACCAGTGTTACTGGTGCCAGACGGAGATCCAACCTTAATGTTTGAAGGATAAATGGATAACTGTGTGCCCTGTAACTCCTATTTTAAGTAGCTTAGTGCTTAAAAATTAGCTAAATGTCAGCATAACATCTCAATGACCATAATAAATTGCGCTTCACTTATTACACTTAGGGAAATTGCAAACAGCAATGGATGCACACACACACCCCACCACCCCCCCAAATAAGATGAGAAGGAGAGAAAGAAGAGGAGACAGTGCAGACACTCGATCTTTCTGGGAGACCTGTGGGCTCAAGGGTGATTAGTAGTTGACCGTGTCCTTTCCATGTCAGGAGAAGATAAGCCAGGAGCAGAACACCGCAGGCAGCTGATAGCAGTAATTCCAGATCAAGGCTCCTAGGGGCTGAGGATGCAGAACAGGAAAGATTTCCCAGAGAAAATGACTTGTGATGCTGAATGGTTCTGAAATTTGCAAAAAGTGCCTTGAGCCTATTAAATAAAGACATGTCACTGAATTCTTCTCGTCCCTAAGGAAAAAGATTTTGTTTTCTACAGAAAGCAGCATCTTCAAATTCAAGCCCAGATACATTTCAAATGTAATTAAGTTTGCCGAATAAGTCCTCAGCCATCACATATAAACCTAATTACCTAAAAACATGTAAGTTTATTCTTGAAAACATCCTAAATCCTGAGCCGCCTCACCATTTGTTACCCTCATCAATAAAGGGACACAAACTTCATCCAAACAAAGCACTCATGAACTGTCTGGAGGCTTACATGGAAGTGTAGGTAACTCTAAGGACATGTATGTGCTTGAATTTTTTAGCCTATTAAAAAAAAAAGCTTTAGTGTGATGTTTTAAAGTAAAATCAAGCAGTTTATTTGTAGACCCACACCACTGTACAGGGGTGCAGTGTACATGCTGGTAGTTTCCAGATGAAGAGTGAAGTGAAGAGGCCTCTATCACTTTTTGTGTTTCTTTCCAAGGATGCTCTTACATTATTATATTTTATTTTATTGTATTGTATTTTTATTGTACTGTATTTTATTACAGTCCAGAGAGTTTAACCAAATCTGATGCCCCTTTATACACACACACTCCTGCAAAAGATCTTACAATCCTCCCTGACCAAAATACACCAATGGAGTATTATTATCCTATTCCATACATGGCATCAGAGATGCTGAGATGGCCAGTGAGGTGATCAAGGTTGTAATGATGTTTACAATAAACCAAAAGTCCAACCCTTGCAACTCATCAATCTCGGCTCGTTCACTCAACACACAGCTCTGCTCCTCTTGCTCACAGCTTCTGCTGGGGAGGATCTCATGGGTCTGAGCTATGCCAGATTTGGTTTCTTCCCCTTCCTTCGACTCAGGGTTTCTGAGCTTTTCCAGTAAAGCAACTATTTGTATAATTTAAGTCCTAGCCCCACAAAACGCTTCGGACCAAAGGCACCAGCTCAGTGCCACAGACTAGGGAAGAGACAGGTAACTCAGGGAGGGCTTTGGTCAGCCCCAGGGATGTCACTGCTGCCCTGCGTCAAACAAGCGCCTCTCTTGCGTACCACCAACCAAAGGACAAAGAAGGAGCCCTACCAGCCCCTCAGTCATGCAAAGTACTACAAACTCTTAGCTGTCAAGGAAAATAGAGAGACAGGGAGCTCCCCAGCCTCAAGCAGGACCAGTCCCCCCCAGCCAGCTGGGCAGCAGAGGGGCTCTGCATTTCAGACAGAGCTTCGAGCTCATTTCTGTGTAATAGCCCTATAATTTAGATATCAAGCCCAGGCCAATGAGGACTCAGCAGTCCTCACTGTGTTTTTAGCCATCCAACCTAGCACAGAAACCCTTCTGTAATCCCCTTTTCCTAGCACATTATCCTTAATCATAGGCATAATAGAGATTCAATTTGAGCCCTCAGCTGCATTTTCTTCCTTATTATTCACAGTGCTGTATTTTCCTCAGCAATAAACAATTTCCCCCATTTCATTTTGCACTGATCTCCTTCAAAGTTCAAAGAGAGTCTTTTAAGGTTTTTGTAGCCCTATGTGGAAGCTCCTGACCAGTACTGAAGGTAGAAAGTCAGGGCTTTTACCCAGAAAATTGAATTGCACAAAGCAACTGCCAGGAGAGCACCCGCTTTCTTTGTTCTCCTTCAGATAACATCCCTGGAAATTTGACAATTATTTGCAGCCATTTGCCAACACCGTTTTCATCTAAGAGCCAAAATCCCATCATCAAGGGTTGTTCCAGCATGCACAGTGGTTGTTCAGTGGGTTGCTCTCCCAGAGTGGAGTGTCCACCTAAATGCTTTGTTACCAAAGATCTGTGTTTCACCTCTTTCCTCTGGTACCTTCTCCAGTACTTTCTGAACAAGCAACATCAGTAGAACAAGCAATGTCAGTAGTCTCAACTGTTTAAAAAGGAAGTTGCCAAAACACGGAATTAATCCAGGCTGTGTAAATACACTGTTTCCCCTAATTGACTCTTTAAATGCACCTTTGTCAATGCAAGCACCCCAGTGATGTATCAGCTTGCAAGACTGAAAGGTCTATTCCCCCCTAGAGGCATCTGGGCTAACATTTCATAAATTACAATCATGTTTTCCTTTTCTGTTAATATTTTCATTCCAAAGGTCATTTGCCACACACACTCTCACAAAACAGGGGAAGGTGATGGAAGCTGCTTGATTCTCAGTCTTGGAAATCAGTCACGCCATTAATAATGGAAGTCTAGAATCTTACTACAAAGATATATCTATTTACAGGCAGCGCACTCACCTGGAAAAAGCTCCATTCTTTAGATCGGCATGTGTATGGATATCCAGGCCATGGGAGTAGGTGTGAGCCACTTCTCTACACATTTATTTGGCTACTGAGATATTAGATCATCTCCTCTGATGCTAGGTGCTTGAGTTGGGCACCCTCATCCTATGCTAACGCTGCCAGCCCTCAGTCACTAGCCTTGGACAAGGAGCAGCTGCAGTCAGCCTGGCTCAGAAGGGTCACACAGGTGATCTCTCTTCTTCCCTGGGGAGCTGCAAACACCAGGCTACACAGCAGCCATGGGTCAGCACCAAAAGAGGGACCCCAAAGGTGACTGGGCTACTGAGTCTGATCTATTGCCCCATTGTGAGCTGAGGTCCCCGACAAGGGATGCTCGATCCCAGAAAGCAGCCGTTGCCTGAGCAGCGTCTGGGGGAAGTGAACATCGTTTGCATACACAGACCTGAAAACCTTCAATGAATGGTTAATTCACTTTCTGAAATACCGCAGGAATATAACATTTTCTCTTACTGTTATCATATTAGCCTGAGCAGGTTTGTGCACCCCATCCTAGAGGGTGTCAGAAGCTTAATATTAATTAAATAGCAGATTTAAGGTTATTGCCCATAATCACAGCTGTGATCTGAATTATTGCTTGATGATATTCCACTTCTGCCCGCTTGGTGCTTTTGATTGATTATTTGCATTTGCTGGTTTATAACGTGCATGTATTGCCTCCAACAGCGGCATCTTTCTTGATTCTAACTGCATTACATTCTCTGGTCAGATGATGGATTGGACTTTCGAGCATACCATAAACACCAGCCCGTTCTTGCCAGCATGATATGTATCTATATTCCACATTCACTGTTCAGTGTATCCTGTATTCAATCATCCTTATATTCATTTCTCCTGATATTATTATTATTAGCCTTGGGGAACTTGTTTTATAGGCTATTTAGTTTGAATTAAGCATGTATGTCAGTCATTTCTTGTTTCTAAAAGAACACAGATGATAAATGTCATGACTTACGCCTCGACTCAGCTTTGGATTAGTTTCCATCTTCATCTAAGTATTATTACTATTAGTAAAACAACTGCTGGACTCTTTGTCAAAACCTTCCATGCCCACATTTACACAGGTTTTATAGTGGATTCATTAGGTACAATTGGAAATTGCTTTTTCTTTCTGCCAACTTTCTTGTTTAACCTGATACGGTCTCAAGAGAAAAAGTCCCTTGGCCATTTTTTCCCCTGTAGGGCTCACTGCCTCTTCCCAAAAATAAATTCAAGGATTGATGAAGATATAGAATATGTATTAACTGCATTTCATTTCCTTTTAAGCTGTCTATACATTGAAACTTCTTGAAATTTGAATTATTTTTAATTAAACATGCTTGGCCATCTAGGAACAAGTGAACGTGTAGACACTTACGCTGGACAAGTGTCTGACTGTTCTTCCATCCAGCTCTAACAAGAGCTGTTACAGTACTGTTAGCACAAACGGATATGCTCACAGAGTTAAATGACCATGGGTACAAGTTATAATGAACCATCCGGACATATAATCAGATGTTCCCCCACACTCCTCTCGGAGCAGCTTTGTTAGATTTTAACACTTTATCCCCTTCCCACAAGTTCTGTAGCAGAGCACACGTTGGATGACACGATGCTCAAATTGCTACCCATCACCCCTAGAGTTTCACCTCCCACAAATGACTCATACAAACGTCTCTGGGGTTTTCTGGAGTACTTGGCATCCTTTGCGACGGAGGGGAGCAGGCTGTTGCCTGCTGTTCTGCACCCCCTTGGAGCACGAGTGAGTCACTGTTCCCTATTTTTGGCTCAAAGCCCACAGATCCTTCTAACACTGCTGAGAACGGTCACGTTGCAGACGGGCAGCACAGGGAACAGTGCTCCTCCGCTCCTTCCTTGGTCACTACACAAACTCGGTGACTTCTATTTACCCTGATTCGTACAAAAGTTTCTCAGGGCTTTTTGCTTCAAGTTTCCAACTCATACTAAAAATCACAGCAATGCATTTACAACCCACCACTTTCTGGAGGCATTTGCTGTAACGTGACAGCCCTTAGACTTGAGCAGCGCGAGCTGATGTGGTTGTGTCACATACCATCAGACAAAGCTATACATTAGTCAGCCGTGGGATCTCCGGGAATAGAAGTGAGCAGCCTAATGCGCAGAAGAAGATTATGAAACTATTTTGTCACATCTGCACTGGAAGATTAAAAGCTGTCAAATGATTATCATCCTGGAAATGGCTTCTCTAGCAAGGTGAAGATTGGAAACAGCTGGGACGCCACCAACAGAGCTGAATACCGTGAAAACTGGCAGGCTCTCTCCTTCCTGTATCATTTTTACATACGCTTCCAGCTACCTGACCAGAGATTCAGGCAGCAAATCTTAAATCAGGTACAATTTTTCAAACAGAAGTTTTCCTCAGCCTTCAGTATGCAGTACACAGGATATTTGGGAAGGAAAACCAGACAAACAAGTCCTATTCCTCCAAATCTTGATAGAAAGCAAAGCACCTGTGAGCCAAAATAAGAACAGAAATACATGTGCCCACAGCCAGAAGCTACGCCTGAAAACATTACACACAATTTACATGACAATTTTACGCTCCACAACTCTAAGTAGCGTATCTGAGCAAAATGGATCCCCACACGCTGGCAGAATGCCTTTAAATCAAAGGACTAAAAAAAGAAGCCAAGAAGCAGACAGCAATGCACGCTCCCGGGCACCTGATGTAGCAGTGGGCATCCGTTCGCGGCACACGGCGATGGAACCCGGGGACTGTGCTGGGGACTTAGTCAGTGCCCCTGCAGCCAAACGCAGCAGCGGTGACTCAGAAGTGGCTTGGAGAGCAGAGACAGCCTTGTGCATAGCACTGCGAGAGGATGAGGCAGGAGACATTCTTTTCATTGAATCCCTGCCAGCGCAAGCAGGCTATAGGACTCCATTTGTCATGGTAGCTTTAAAAAAAAACCCCAAACCCCCAAACCTTTAACCAGCAGAGATGCAATATTCATCCCTGCGATTGCATCTGCGCCCTGCTGTAGGTGTTCACATGTGCATGTGCCTGTACCCGAGACGGTGCGGGCGGAAGGGGAGGAACTGTGTGCACTGAGCAGGAGCAGCGGAGGGGATGGGAGTTCGGGATGAATTATCTTTGTCTCGTTTCCCTGCCAGCTGCAGCACTCTGATGGCAGAGCTGCTTGCCAAGAGGCCTGATGCATCGGGTCATAGGGATCATGGGCTTCAGGACAGAGGGGAGGAAGAAGGCGGGGGTGATGATATTTTTATGCCTGACCTTTCTCAGAAGGTCAGGAGTTAGGGGTTTGATTCTTTAAAGATTCAGGTCTTGATCTGAGAAGCAGCCTTGCTGAGATGCTACAGCACTGTGATAGCACTGCAGGCACCCATGCTTGTAGGGTAATGACACACCAAGCGTCACAGGCGGGTCACTGTCCACTATAAAAACACTCCCACGACATTATTTGTGATACCAAAGTTATGAACAGGTAGTGATGGTCCTAATTAGACCTCTTCATTAGCTCTTACAGAATTATTTTCGGATTTGTTTAGAGCATTATCCTCACAACCACTGGAGACACACATAGCTCCAGTACCACCCTGACCACCATTGAAGCCCCGGGTTCAAATAAGAAACTCCACATCTAAGCTTATCAACAGGCAAAAGACCCCAAGATTTTGGTGCTGCTCTTCCTGCCAACCTGCAGAAGAGGAAGGTTCGTGCAGGAAGCCCGCTCAGAGGCAATACATCTACCCAGGTCCTGCCGCCTGCACTCGTGAGCCTTATTTAAAGTACACAGATACATAAAACATCTCATGAATTCCTGGGGACTCACAGTGTGAGCCTTCTAATAAGTGAGCACTCAGAAACATTATGAAAAAGTTCGGATTCTTAAATGAACATTCATGCTGGGCACCTGATTTAGAAATTTGCTGTTCAACCAAAATAAAAGCAGAGCCAGAGCTCACCTGCCTCACCAGCCACAGCAAAACCTCCCAGCTGGGCTCGCAACCAGCAGTGGGTGTGTTGTCGACAATACACATGATCCATTATCCACAGAAGTTATCTAATAGCTACATCTTAAATATTAGTCAGTTAACACTTTAATCAAGCTTAATATTTTGATTAACAAGGGACAATCCAGAGCACTTCACACTCCACAGAGAAGGTGGTATCCTTCTGCCCAGGAGTACTTTGAAAGGAAACTTCAATAGAAGCCAGTTTCCCAATCCCTGCATATTAATGACAATCTGGCTATTCCAAATTTTTGAAACTCATTCACATTTTGAACCTGCTACCCTGAACATGGCAGATGCAGAAGAAAAGACTTCCCTGAGCAAGAGGGCCCAAAGTTTCCATAAATGGAGTAGGACACAAAGCAAATCAATTCAGCTTGGTTCTTCAGCGTGCTCCGTGCTTCAAAGGCAGATAATATCACCTAAAACCACCAAGATCTCTGCTGGAATATCCATAGAGAGAACCAGGAGACAGGTGGATGTTGTTACACATTCCAGTTGACCTGCTCAGTGTCCCACATGGTTTGTAAAAGGTGCTTTCAACAAATAGTATTAACTCACTTTGTTTCCTACAAGATACTGATTTCCAATATTTTTAACAAGTCCTTTGAAACACACTGTGATGTGTGTATTTATTGCTTGAATAGGTCTGAGGTCTCAGGTGCAAAAGACTGCCTGGGGCTACAAGCCTCTCTCCACCATGAGCTTGATTAAAGGAAAAATCCAGACCGACACGTAGAACAACAATTTTACTGCTACAAGGAACAAAACTGGATGAGAGAGGAACAGAATTCTCTCCCCTTTGCCATATACATGTCCAAATTTCCACTTGCTTCCAATACTTCAGCAGGGGAACATTGATTATAGGAAGACCTGTTTTCTCAAATAAGCCTTTAATTTGGTGAATGTAATCTACACTCCCGACTGAACTTGACTGTGTTTTCCTTTGAAATGAGCTCTCTTCCATGTAAAATCTGCCACACTGCCTTATTTATTATTGACCCGTCACAGTTTGGAAACATAGCTTAAAATAAACGAGCCTGAATGCCATGGCTGTAGAGTTATTAAACTGCCTGGCATTGAGGAAATTGCTTTTCATAAACATCCTGAGCTCCTATGGTTTCTTCTTAAAGTGTTTAATACAGCGAAAGCCCAAGTTAATCTGAATCAGTCTGCAAACTGAATTGCTAATGAGAAGGGAAGATGTACTTTTGATCAGTATTGAAAGACTGGAGTTAGAGGGCAGGGCAAAGAAAGCAGTTTCACAATATACAAATAATATTCTCTCTATTTGCTGTCGCTTGATGTGCTAGCTAATCAGTGAAAGAAAATGCCTCCACTATCTCTGTGAGTGAGACCACACAGAGGATACTCATTTCAGATCTCCTCCATTAAGGATCCCAAATCTCACTGCCCATGCCAGCATCCTTCTGCCGTTATCTGCACACCCTGCACCATGCAGATATTAATAGGTAAACAAAAAATAAAACAGTGATTTCCACATCATGCACAGAGCCTCAGAAGCACAATAAATACACTGTAGTTGTTAATTCCCTATTTAGCATCATCCCTTGGTAGCACTCAGACATGCCCTTTCTGTGCTAGCACTGTCACAGGCAGCCAGAGAGGAGCGTGCAAGGGTAAGTGCTCCAGGATGTTTGGAAAGGCAGATACGTTGTCCAGATGAATGGCACATGGAGAGCATGCTTCCCTGTACCTAGTCACCAAATCCAGACAGATTCATTAGGGACACCCACATGAAGTCTCAATTCCTCTTTCAGGACAGACTGCCTCCCCGCCCCCCGCACTGTTACTACACAATATACACCACATTAAAGTTTGAAAACGCTCTTTGTGCCTCTTCCGTGTGAACCAGCCTGAGCTGCAGCGGGTCAGGGAGTCAAGGGGATGCCCTGTCCTACCTGCACACTGGGCAGTTCCACTGCGCGGTGCTGGGACTCATTTCTTATTGTGCCATGTAATCGTGCTACTCTCCAAAACAAGCCTGGGCAGTCTCCGACTCCCTCAATCTAGAATTCCAGACAAGAAGAAGGTTGGGGAATCTATTTCCTATCCATATATCCAATGCCCCTCAACAGCCTCAAGGTACTGAGATTTGAAAGGACCCTGAAGCCTGACACCGAGATGCGGCGGCAGAAGCACCCCCCATCTGCATTTCACTCTCTGAACAGGGCTCAGAGGGAAGAGTGACCACTGTCACCCTTCTCACCTGCAGTAATCCATGTGACACCAGGGAGGGCTCCCTGGAGATGCCTTTACATCAGGTCTGAAAGGAGCAATGAAATTTCCAGTCCTCATCTCATTTTGAGCCCCAGCAGGACAAAGGGATGAAAAACAGCAGCTAAAACACAACCAAAACCTAGATCGTCCCAGGTTCCTTTAACTTGTGAGTTTGTGCTTACACGATGCTAAAACGAGGCCAGCGCCAGCTGCCATCTCTTTATGAGATGTAAAACCTAAGTGAATCCTTCGTCAGTAATGGATTCTTGTTTTCACTGCCTCTAAATTGAAGAAAATGAGTATTTCTTTCTCCTCTCGGAAAAGCCGCGCGGTACCCCAATCGGGGTTGCTACGCAACCACCTCCTGCACATGGCTGATAACACTCGCAGCATTATTTCCCCGCCTGACTGCGCCGTCAGAACAAAGCCCGGCTAATGAAGCTTTCAAATGCTCTTGGTTCTGCCTTTGACGGTTTAACATGGGTTTTCCTTGCACGTATGTGACAGTTACAGCAGCAACTCGATGTCCCCTCCAGCCAGGGATGTCTCCAGAGCCAGACGGAGGAAATGCCTGATGGAGAGGGATGGACACAATCGAAGGATAGCGGTAAAATGTTCAAAAGATGCAACGAGCCTCCAAAATGGAGGGCAGCCATCAAACAAGGCGGCGATGATGAGACCCTCTGAAACATGGAGCCATCGGCATTATGGACTAAGGCAGACATCCCCCCGCTATCCACCAGACCCAATACCCAATATCACACTGCAGCTGCTGCCTGCCCGCCTGTGGGTACGGGCACAGCATGGATAAACCTCCCCGGTGGCATACGCAAAAAAAGATGGGATGACAACGCCTCTCCAGGCTAAGCAGGTCCAGTTCCTTGAAACACTTAATGTTTTTAAATTATCTGTTGAAATAAATCTGACTATGATTTTCTTACACAGCACGTGTAAGCAATCCCCTCTTCTGGTAGATTGGTAGGCATAGCAGGAACCCCCATCATGGGCAAGGAGCACCAGTTTCCCCCATAGAGTTCTTTGTCCCCTTGTAAGAGCGACCAGCTGATGCTGAACAGTCCCATTTTGCACCTGGGACAGTCGCTCTATCCGTCCCTGCCAGATCTGCCCTTCATGGAGTCAATGACAGGAAACAGCCCCACTTCTCACAGAAGACACCCAGTTACCCTCCTCATCTTCCTGCTGTTGGCCAGAGCTGGTTCCTAGGTGGGCTAACGCACGCAGCGCGAGCTCGTCTGAGTGTGCAGATGCACTGCGGAAGCTTAAAGTGGGATAAATCCCAGTAGCTGAACAATTTCTAGACAGCACAGGGCTCCAAGTCGTGTTTTCATTAGGAAACTACCATGAACTAAGCCAGGGCATGAATTCAAAGCCCAGGGACTATTCCACACACTGTGCTATTTCCACACTCAGGACACGCCAGGGGCAGCCGCAGAGATGCCAGCGTAAGGCGGGTGCCTGTCCAGAAACCCAGGGCAAAACTGCAGCTACAGCACAGTTATTTAAATCCCTTTCCCATATGCAGCTGCTGGCAGGTACCAGCGCCCTGGAAGCAGAGCTGGGGAGAAGCTCTTCCTGCAGCAGAGGTGGGAGGACTGGCCGGGGTGGAAGCACACACACCCTGGGACAGCAAAGCGTCACAAAGAGCAGCAGCCGGGGAGTCGGAGTGGGCAGCGTCTGCCGACCGTAAGGCAACCTGCGGGATTAATCCTGCTCTCAAAGACAGTTCTGCAAACAACCAGGTAGGAGTCACACGAGAGGTCAGCACCAACCCCCACCCTCGAGGTTGAGCTGATGTTAAAACAACCCACCTGGCTATTCACCCGCCGTGACTCTGCCGTGCTGGGCTGAGTGAAGAACAAACAGCGGGACTGCTTTTTGTTGGAGACAAAATTATCTAACAAGAGACAATTATGTGACATTACCATTAAAGCAGCATGTGGAAAAAAAAAGCTTTAAGCCTGTGTTTCCTGAGGTCTACAACCCCCTTTCTCTACCTTTGTACTAAATAGGTCTCATTTTGCCTATTTGTTCTGTCCCAGCCAGGCATAGTGAAAGTAGGGTTGATCGATTTGTTAATTACAGTAATTTTATCTTAAATACAGACAGCTGAGTGTTCATCAAGTCACAAATTCGCCTGTTACCGAGAGACCTCCCCCCTGCTAAATAATTAGGGATAATAAGTGGCTCATAATAAATGCAACCCACAACAAAGCGCTCCGAGAGCGCAGCACAGAATCAGGAGGGCTATTAGGGAACCCCCAGGTCTATTTCTCCTTTTGAAGAAAACAATGCAATATCTTTAATTGTCTCTCTTGAAACCCTGAGCCAACTCTGTTGGTTTGTTATAAGTGAAAGGCAATTATTCCACTTTCTGCCTGCCTCTTGTGTCCAGAGAAGCCTTACTAGAAGGGAACTTCCTCCCACTGCACATACAGAGCCGAGAGAGGAGGTAACACAGGTGGGCTACATGTAACTATGCTCCTTGCGACTTTTAAAACTCTGGGTAAGGCTCAGAAGATTCGGTTCCAACACAGGACACAAGCAGTCCATGCTCAGCTTGGAGCACCCATCCCCATGCATGGACCAACATGAGGTACAGTCAGTACTGACGGCTCCCGTCACCCTCTCGGCACAGAAAGGGCAACTTAGTGAAAGCTGAAGGCAAGGGAAACCTGCCTTTGGCTTTCAGCCTGGAAAGGATGGGGAAACACCGAGGCAGGTTCCTGCTGTAGCCTGCAAAGAGCAAGGTTTGGGATGAGTGAGGAGAGGCTAGCAGAGCTCGTGTGAATACGCATCTCTTCCGACCCTGCAAAACAAACCAACCAGGCCACCCCCACAGGCACACCTACACCCTCCAGTTCTGTTGGGTTTCTTCCTCCTTTCCTCCTTTATTCCCTAGTTAATTACTCCTTCAGTTAATTACTCCTTCATCCTCTCCAGCCAGGCAAGCAGGGACAGCCAAGAGGGTCAGATAGGTGAAAACACCCAACACCATTTCAAGTTCCCCTCCAAGGACTAAGGATAAAAGGGATTTCCTTCCCTACCCCCATTCCTTAGACCACCTCTCGGATAGAGCTAGGCAACAGAACATAGTGCAGGGGAAGAAACTGCAGCCCCTTGAGCTCAGTGGATCCTGCCAGGTACTGGGGAGAAGCACCTTGGCAGAAGGGGTCACCTGCCTTCCCTGCACATGGAGGAACTGGGAAGGGACACACATCCCCACTGCCACTTTGAGAAAGAGTTTGTCACCACACCAAAAAAAAAAACCCAAACATACAGCCATGAGTCTGTAGGGAGGAGAGATGGCTGGGAGGACTGCAGGCAGCATGCCACGAGCATCTCCTGGCTGGTACGTCAGTGCAGCTGCGCATTTTCTTCTCTAGGAACTTAAAATATTGAACTATGGCCTCTTCAAGGTGAGGACATAGGCAACCCTCACGTGCAATCATGACCAGACAGGATTTGGAGAGAACTTGAAGGTCTCTTTCTCTCCACACGCAAACCCACAAATGCCATTTGCCTTTTCAACACTGGGAAGCACACTGGGGGAAAGAAACAGATTTAATCAAAAGCAGCTGCATTTTGTTTACAACAGTACCTGCTGTCATTTACTTACTTTGCTCCAGAAAGTGCATTTAGTTGTTTTCCTATGAAATTTCCCTCCAAGAGTTGAAGCTTCATTTGTTCCTGTGAAGATCCTGTATTTCTGCAAAGATTTCTTTTTCCTGAAGACACTTTTTTTTTTTTAAATATGTGGTATTTCATTTCCACTTCATCCACAAATATGTTTAACCAGCATTTGCAAGATTCTTTTATCCCATGTCCTGTTATCTCAGTACACCCAACTCCATGTTGCATACAGAATAAATACTGGGCTTTTGTTCTGAGCAGGAGAGCGAGCTGGGTAATGATCAATCAAAAAATGCCCTTGGGGATGGGAGAGATTAGCACTTTGATACTACTGAAGATGAATGGGTGAAATGAGTTTGATAAGCTGGTGTTTTCCTCAGATAACTGCTCTGAAAGCTTTCTAAAGCTGCTTGGATCCTCCCCCCCTTTCCTTTTGTTTCCAGATAGGATAGCAAGTCTTGCTTTTCTACCAGAAATACTGGTCACGCTGCTGCTACTGTTTTTAAACACGTAGCAGTGGATTTATGCCATATTTCATCACAAATATTGAACACTAAAATATTAGTTATAATTTAACCAGAGATTCAGACTGGATTCCCATTACTCTTGGCCAACCTGGCTGGTCCTCCCAGCACGTACATCACCCGGAACAGCTGAACTGAGAAAGGACTGAGGAGGTGGGAAGGGGACTTCTCACGAGGCACAGCCATCCTTCTTCAAGCTTACATCTTTAACAACAATTCTTCCTTCAGAAGTCAGTAATCCTTGGTGCTCACCAACAGACCCTCAGCCCACTGTCAGCCTTCCTCTGGGCTTTCTATACCCAACGCTGACCACCTCTTCCTCCTCCTGGATCGTTCCCACAGCCTAATCCACAGGATGGTCTGAAGAGGAACTTCTGAAGCTGTAACATGAACTTTCTGTCAAGCTCATTTCAACCCCAGGTACATCCGTCTGCAGGCACGAGGCGAATCCTGCTGGCATGCACAGACGTGGTGCTACTTACCGTGCGGACTTATTCGCAGCCACTAATGAGACTGCAGCCAAGAGATTTTACTGTATTTTTATTATTTCACTGAATAAATGCATTTTAAATACAGGTTTAAAATTTTGTAAAAAAAAAGTTATTAAAAGGCAGCATTCAGAAGTAGATTGAACATGAGTGACTGGAAAATTCATACTTACTTTTTGTTACAAGGATAAGAAAGAAAAATAAAAAGCATATCCATCATCTGGAAAGAGTTCTGGCTTAGAGGTTATTTATTTTACATTTTCTTTCATATTTGAGAACTGATATTTGTCTCATGAGAATCTCCTGCCAACTTTTTTTTTCACAGCACTGATTCACATTATTTGGTGTTCAAAATTATCCACTCATCTGGTTAGAGAAGCAGTGATCTAGCCTTTCCCCCTCCTATGTATGGAAGCCAGTATGTTTAATGAAACATCCAGCATATGAGGGGAGGACAAAAAAAAAAAAAAAAAAGAGCAAAAAGCAAAGCAGTTATGTGATTTTCTGGGATGCAATTGAGCTTACAAAGGATTTGTGAGCAGGAACAGCTTCCTCTCTCCCACTGATACCTCTGTGTGTTAGGTATTTCTTAGAGTACCACATCTCTGGCATTTGGCATTTGTTCTTTGCTAAGCTCCACCACTGCAACAAAAATTTCCAGAAGTGACGAGTGAAAAGGTACCTCCAATTTTTAATGCCCGATTTCAAAGCAGCTTGATCTTTCAAGAAACACAGAGCACCCATCCTCAAGGGCAAGAACCAGCCCCTTTTAGGCACAATTTAAGCCCTATAAAAGAGAGGCACATCAAGAAGTCTTGACACTAGGGTTCTGGGTTAGGGTTGGGAGGTGTTTTTTTCACAAGTTTCTATTACAGGTTCTTAAAAAGACAGCTACAAAGGTGACCCTTGAGTCAGTGCATCTGCATCATCTCAACCAAAAAAGTAGACAGGTTTTCTAATATATGCATCACTTCAAGACGTCATCACCACTCACGCAGTATTCACAACAGGTTAGAAAGAATCTGGACCATGGCTCATCTCGAGGATCTTAACCACACAGACAAACCACGGAGTGAAGTGTCCTTACAACAGAAACAAGGAGCCTGAGATAATGAATACGGATAGCTCCACATCAGTCTGGGAAAAAGAAACAGAGGAGGGAAAGTTCGGACTGCAGTGGAAACAAATTCAGTTAAACAAAAGACATAATACTGGAGATTTTCACTAGTGCAGCTAGGACTTGGCAAATGAAATACTCTGAGTATACACTTGCAGGGCAGCCCTGCTTCTGCCACATGAATAAATATCCAACAGTATTTAAAAACAGTATATAAAAAGAGACATCAGGTTTTTCAGAAATGGCACACGTTCCACCCCTTGTAACTGCATAGTAGGTTCCCTCACGTGAGGTATTTGAGCATCACTGCAAAGGAGAATAATACTTCTGCACTGCTCTTCCACAAGTGCAGCCTAATCTGAGCCGAGGTGGGATTATGCAGTGATGGGAGGTGCAAGCATGCTGCCCTGCCCTCGTCTCTCCAGACCACAGTGATCACACCGCGCCGTGCGGGATGAAAATGTGCAGTTGGAGCAGCAAAGGCTCAGTTCAGTACCCACTGTGCGACCAGACCTCTCATTTCAGCCACGGCACATCCGGGGTTCACGTTCACACAGTCTCCTCCAAAAAGTTCATGCGGCCAGGTCACACTATTAACCTCAAGTCAACTTCAGAATATTTCCTTGGTTATCCATTGAAATATAGGTCGTCCAGTAAAAAACTGGCATGTTTTACCCTCATCAATGGCAACCTGGTTTTGGTGTTTGGGGATTTTTTTGCATTACCAACAGAACTGCATCTCTCCTACCACACCGTAACATCTGAAAGGCTGCGGTCCAACCCATGCTGTCCCCCAAAGAAAGTTAGTTTTCTTGTGTTGCATATATGTATTTAACTGTAGTCATTAAATACAGGATGTTGGCTTCACGTCCCATCTGGCCTTTCTGGAAACATCCCCAGGATCACCACTTCCTCTGGTGACGTGGAACAGTCAGTAGTGGATCTTACCAAAGGGATGTCATTAGTACCGCTGCAGCATTTGATGGTCTCTCCTCCAAAACATGGATGGGATCAAAAGAAAGAGCAAATCCAGAAAGACAGATGTCTTCTACCATCTTCAAAAAGACATTTCCTCTCTGACGTTCCATTTTTGCTGCACAGTCACTGTAGCTTTGTTTGCAGGGTTTGTCTTCAGGGGTTATTTTGTTTAAGAATAATCATATCCCCTGCAAATTCTGCTACATGATGGTAACTGCTGCTTGTTACCAACACCCCTGTTAGCATGTAGGTTAGTGTACTCTCACAGCCAGCTGTCATGGAAGTAGTACATAAAACTGTTTTCCCTTCTAAGTAAGACACAAGCATTGTCCCATCTGTGACTATACCGGCAACACCGCTATAGCTTTTCCACGCCTTCCAAAAACAACCAAATGCTTCGTTTTGCTCATGCTTTCCTTAGAACATCCGAGGATAAGATGGGTTTTGCTTAATAATCCACTCAGCATGGGGATTGATGTGGTACAAGTCTAAGAGGTAAGTGTCTGGGTCCAGGCAATGTTCACCTATCAAAACAAGAGATTCAGAAAAAAGCATTTCTTATATCCTTGGGCCTATAGTTGCTGGGGTGGGTTTTGTGTGTTTTATTCTGTGAATAAGATCTATTAGTGTTAAGTATTTTTGGAAGTCCAGGCTTTAACCTTCCCACATATTTGCACTATAAAGGCTTTGCATTGATGGCTGGAAGACTTGTGAACTGTCAACACAAGAGCTTTGGGGGATGCTGTTTGCTGTGGGTAAGGTTAGCCCACACCTGTTCATTTATCTTCTAAGTTTTGGAGCCCCCCTCCAAATCTCATCCTTTTTATAACTCCTTCCTAAGGCAAGTTAAGCACAAAACCTGAATATCAGACTCCTTATTTTCAGTTACCATCCAGACTTACCAATATTGCCTCCCACTTCATACAGGAGCAAGTTTGTGCTCTCAGTTGAGTTGTTACTGCAGAAAAAACAACACATAGGAGTTAAAACTCTGCAAAATGGCAGGTTAGGTACTTAAGCAATGCTTCTTCCAAAAGAATTGCTTATGGTTCCGAGGCCAGCAATGGCCAAGGATGCTACAGGCCATGGTACAGAGACCTTGCTGATCCTCCTGAACAGCGCAGCTGTTGAAAAGGACACCCAACAATGGAAAAAAGGGAAACAAGACAGATACTCCCCACCGGTAACAAGAGCCACACTATATGCAAACACTGGCTTTTCAATAGGAAGACACCAAAATTCACTGGCACATTCCTCTAGAACCGATAGCCTCTTCAAGAGCAGCTCACCTGCAGGAAGGCTTCAGCAGCTTGCTAGTGAAATACTAGTTCCCAGCTGACCCATATTCTGCCGACTTCCCATCCACCCTCTTTGTCTAGGGACACAGTCAGGACACACACGAGCACTTCACCTACTAAATACAGTCTGCAGGCAGGGTTGGCAGAAATGCTTTGGTTCATTTTTTGGGTTATTTCAGGAATTCATCACTGGTGCATAGGAGGGAATTGCAGGACTTATTTTAGGAAACCCCTTTATTAACATATGCACCTTGGAAATACTACTCCAGGCACATTGGAAATACTACTCTGGGCAAGTCATTTGCACAGGTGATGTTTTTCTCCAGAAAAGAGAGGGTTTGTTTTGCAGGGTCAATGTGATTCCATTTTTCCTTCCATTCAGCAAAAGCTTTGGATGTACTGCTAAAGTTCACTTGCCATCCAGCAGCCCAGGGGGGACAACTGACCTCCCGACAGCCTCCGCACAGGGATGGAGTCACTCGGTTGAACATTTGCTTGCCCCATTCAACACAGTATTTTGAAAGCTTAGAATAGAGAAGCAGGGAACAGTCTCCTAAAATAGCTCACATCACCTCTGCCAACAGACAAAAACCAGCAACTAGACCACCCGGTACTATTTTTCTTTAAAAACAAACTAACAAACAAACAAAAAACCCAAAACAACCAGAGAAAAAGCCATTTACCACTTGAGGAGGTTGACAGTGTTAACAATATTCCAGCCATTCTGGCACAGGTTCTTTTGAAACTGCCTCAAGACATCAGCAACTCGGGTGGCATTGTTCAAATGCACCTCCAGCGAATCCTTCAGGAGAAGAGAAGCGTGGACTTTCACAATCTTGGAAGGCTAAACAAGGCAGGCAAAAAGGAGAAAGTGCTTAAAGAAAGATTTTATCAGCTGAAACCTCATGTTTCAACACAAACTGGAGAGTGTGAAGAATTAAACCTATCCAGTCAGCTGGTTCAGAGAATTTAGGATTTCTTATCCCGCATACAGTTCAGGCTGGAAGCTCAGAGAAGCACCAAGGCGAGCATTGCAGACAAACCATCAGCGCTTCGGTGGTGTGGCTGGGGAGCAAAGCAGAGCTCTCCCGAAGCGTGCGTTGGTGCTCTCTGCTGTTCAAATCCAGCACCGGCACTAGATCGACACAAGCTTTGGTGAAAAAAGGATTTGTCAGACTAAATTTTGACAAACTGTTTTCCACAAGGTGAACAGACTTCTCTGGGATTCGTTTAAATTACTGAAACAGGAGTTAAGACAGTTGAATTGCAGACTCTGGAATTTCAGAGAGGTAGTTTCAAAGAAAAGGAAGTGCTGAGCCACCCACACAGTGGAGTTCAAGTGCTGTGTTCAAGATTATTTTCATCAACCCCTCCATGAAGTAACTTCTCAGAACTTTGCTGGAGGACATTGAACTGTTCTAACAGGGTCTGATCTCATCACGTTAATTTTGCAACCCTGAGTCTTCTGCAAAACCAGCACTGAACCCCAAGACCATTAGGAAGCACTGCTAGGACTGTTCTAAGCGTCGGGTCATCTTTTTGACTGCCTGAACAGTACTTGGATGCTCTGAAATGTGAGTGCTTTCAACAGTGACATGCAACCTTAACCAGCCAAGTTTTAGGCAGACATCTTCTCAGCATCCCAGCTTGTATAGGAAGGTGGGGGATGTACCGACTTGTCAGAACACAGTCTCATTCAGTTCTGCAGATTTAAACTTTCGATGTACTATTTCTACCTGCAGACTCCATCTAGCTCGTGTCCTTAGAGCATCCTGGTTGCAACACTTCAATCCCAGTTGCACCTGCTGCCACTGGATACTTAAAACTGCACGATGTACCTCCGCAGCCATAGGCCCACACTTACTCAGCTAACAGCGGCAACCAAAAGGCAGAATGATTCCAAGGATTTTTTCCTGACTTTATTACACAAATAGATCTGACAGTAACATCTGTTTAAAAAAAAAATCTCAGTCTGCACTCACATAAGGAGGAATAGAGCCATTTCTTTTATCAGGGAAGCTAATTTTCTCCTTCTAAGTGGTAAGAACCTCGTCCTCAACCCCCCACACACAGATCAGCAGCATTATATGGAGCAAAAAGAAAACAAGATACAAAAATGTACTTTTACACTACTGCAATAACCTAAATTTTTTTACTTCAAGAAAATAAGTCTGACTTTATCACCACAGACATATCGGTCTCAACACGTGGGGCACTGAGAGCCATGTGAATTCTGCTCTTCACGTGAGGTAGGAACCAGCATTTTACGGTCTCTTCCCCCTTCTCCTGCAACAAGGCAGCATCCTAAGAGTTTTGTAGCCTGAAATTTATTTAGTACACTTTCTGCTGGCCAGGTGGTGGCAAACACCGATCCCAAGAGGGCGTGGGAAGCCCTTTCTCAAGGTTATGCAGATCTTTCTCCCTCTGGCTCTGTAAAAAGCATCACTCCTCACACTTTTCTTTCTCAAGAAAGCACTCTCAGTGAGAAAGAATTTGACACCTATGAAAGGGCCCAGTTTTCCAAGCCCTAACTCACCTCTGCCTGGTTCTTTTCCACTTTGTCTTTATCCGCATGAATCTTACGCAACAAATTTTTAATTCGCTTGTCACAAAACTGGTACCTTTTGCTGTTGCTCTCGTTCAGTTTTCTCACTTGAGCTACCAGAAAAGAGGAGACCTGGGAAGGGAAGAAGGAAGAAGCTATGAATTAAACCAAGCAGAGGTGAGGATGCCATATAAGAACCTAAACACCACTTTAGGAAGCTCCTTAAATATGCAAAATAGCCATATACCTTGAAAATAGCTATATATCTTTGGGTTTGTTCAGCCTGGAGAAGAGAAGGTTCCAGGGAGACCTTATTGCAGCCTTCCAGTACCTGAAGGGGCTACAAGGGTGCTGGGGGGGACTTTTTACAAGGGCCTGTAGTGACAGGACAAGGGGTAATGGGTTTAAATTGAAAACAGGGAGGTTTAGATTAGATATCAGGAAGACATTCTTCCCGCAGAGGATGGTGAGGCACGGGGACAGGTTGCCCAGAGAAGCTGTGGATGCCCCATCCCTGGAAGGGTCCAAGGCCAGGCTGGATGAGGCTTGGAGCAACCTGGTCTAGTGGAAGGGGTCCCTGCCCATGGCAGGGGGGGTGGAACTGGATGGGCTTTAAGGTCCCTTCCAACCCAAACCATGCTGTGATTGTATGATGAAAACAGGTAGTCTTGGAACTCAGGCAGAGGTTTTGCCTACAGACATTTAACTGCTCTGAATTTCCAAGACTATCCCTTCCCCGATTCCAATTCCAGGCACACCAAGACACTGCTACACAACACCACAAAATGCCTGTGCAACTCACTGTCCAGAGCAAATCCTGGTAATGGATCATCATCCGCACGACATCAGCTGCCCCCTCTGCCAGCTGCTTCTCCTTCCCTTCAGGGATCTTGTTTGGCAGCCCCTTGTGCATGAAGAGGTTTGGGGCCATGACCGTGGAAACGTTCCAGAGGTTCATTTTGTTGTTGTTCTCCCTGGCAACCACTTTGCTAAGAAATTCAAGTAAAGCCTAGAGAGACGGGAAGAGACGTAAGACATCCATTTCTAATAATGCTCAACGAACGACTGTGGCAATTGCTGGAGAGACCATTTAATTAGCATTTTTTTCTTCCTATCCATGAGAAAACCCTATTTCTCCAGTCATGAAGTTCAGTGACCAATTTCTGGTAGTATAATAACAAGAAATAACCATACCAAGCAGACAGTTTGTGCAGCATTCATGAATCAGGAGGCACACTACATTTGGGAAGCAGATGAGCTCTTACTCATTGGCAGGTGGCAATTTACAAAGTCCAGTCATAAAAGTTCCAGAATCCAAAGATGAAACCCTCCCTTCCCTCACGATCTCCTCAAAGCTATTCCCAGATGTGGAAAAATAAACCCTTTTGGATCATCTCTTCTGCCTGACACCCCCACCAAAGCCATGACTCATGATAGACCATCTTTGACTGGATCACATATTCTAGCACTCAAGGTTTGCTGGGTGCTAAGCCAGCCTTGCATTCTCAGTGAAATAAAACCAAATAGCATGATGTATGTTATTTAAAAAAGCTGAGAGAATTCCTTGAATAAAAACATGGAAAGTTACCTTTAGAGTGTTTCTGTTGGGCTCTGGCAGTATCAGGATCAGGAGGTTTAGTGCTTGCAATCTTTGCTTCAGGTCTGGAATATCTAGAGAGGGCAAGGGAACAGGACAGAGGAGTCAGGCTTGTGACAATATTCTTTTTGAGCATGGGAATAAGGCAATTACTTATGGCAGTGTTTGTCATCTAGCACTTGAGACCTGGTTTTACAGAAGTAAATCAAGCTCATACAGCCCTTATCAAGTAAACTACCTGTGTTTTAGAAGACTGGCTGATTTGTTTCACAGTACACAGTCTACCAGCAAGTCCGACGGTATTGAAGGGCAGCAAAAGACCCCATTATCCCACATTTCTTGTACAAAAGAAGTTGTGCACTTAAACAGTTCACTTAATATGTTTCAGGCCATCTGTTGAGGCACAATCTTCAAAATAAGGTGCTTGCAGACCACCGCATTACCTGCAGCCGAGACCGTGCACCCTGTCCAGTCTCCACAGCTCAGCCCACATGTCATTATTTACCAAGTTGTCGTAATTCATGGTACCAACCTTGCAGCCTCAGATGACACAACGTAAGTTAAGACTCCAGGACAGTGTTCCTACACAATGATGTATGCAACCAAGCACCGGTGACTACGACTCTCAGGCTGACGCATAATAATACATAAAGCACCCAGCACACAGCGTTTGCTCTAAGTTCATAGCGTGCTCTGTATTCCCAGGCTGCCAACACACCTGACAGGAGAGCCCAGGAGCAGCAGAACTTCACAATAAAAGCACAAACCAGCAAACTGATGCAAAACAGCCCAAGCAGGGACTCACTCTGTACAGCAGCAAAAGCAGGGAGGTACTCCGCTGTCAGCAGTGGGGCTGGCAGCTCTCTTATGAATCTCTTTAGTAGCCCAGACACATCATTCTGGTGGACTTCATCCCAGCGGAAAAGGCCAGTATAAAATTCCCTTTCTAGCTTCTGTTCCAGACTCTATTAAAAAGATGGAATTTATTACACGTTTTAATAAGCAAATACAAGGGACGTTCTGTAGGTGAGCACTAGAAGTACAACCCGTCATGTCAAAAGAACAGACGGCCTCACAGCAGACACTCCCAGATTTCCCAGCAATGGACATTTCTGTTGAACTCAGAAGGGAGATAAGACAATTCAGGTTATTTGGATCCTTGCTTCAGCAACATGCTGCCTGCCACCTCCAATACTTTCAAACACCACCAAAGAGCTCGTACCTTGATTCTGGTCTGGGAGCCAGAAACTCTCAAAATGCCCTCTGTTTCAAGTCCTCTCTTTTCCAAGCAGGACAGCAGCTATTAAGGGGGGAAAAGGACAGCTCTTAGCTACAAAAGATGAGAAGTCAGCCCTTCCTTATCACAGGCCTCAAACGTTTCCTGACTCTGAGGATCAGAGGTGCAAATGAAACCAGAAGGGAACTTACTGCCTGGAGTAACAGAGGAACCTTGGTGTTGGGGAGCAGTTTTTGGTCATTTTCCAACAGGCTGTTGAGTGGAACTCCAAAGAGTCTTTTCTCTACAATAGAAACAACACGTTGTAAGACACTGACGACACTAACACAGATGTCAGGGATATATCCACCAGTGCAGACTACGAGGGCACACTTTGTAAGTGTAGGTACTGGAGAAAAGAGAGGAAGAGTCAACAGAACAATTGCATTTGACAGCCAGACATAATGTGGTGCTAGGTTTTGATGTTATGATCCAATGACTTCCAGGAGAAATTCTGACCAAGGGAAAAACACCCATCACAAGTTTTCTTATCAAAGACCCTCTCTGTCCTAACATTTCTTTGTTAGAACAAACCTATGTGTTTGTACGTATACCCCACCCCCAAAAAACCCAAACCAAACCAGAAATTAAGATGAAATACAACTAACCTGTTGTTTTCAGTTTTGCTGCCTTGTTTCTCTTCAGCTCAAAGCCCAGAACATCACAGAGAGCTGTTAGTTCAATAAGGGCCAATGTGGGGATTTTCTTCATGTCTTGAGCAGATAGATCTCCAATCCTGGTCACTCCTAGCCTGCCCTTGGGGATCTTAAATTTCTAAGAGAAAACAATAACCAGGTATCTAATCATTCTCTTATTTTCAACACCAGACAAATGCCCTGAACTACTACTATTCAATCCATAGCTGAATATTTTCCCTTTTTATCACTGCTCTTTAACTGTACTGGGGACTCCAATTTACCTAACTAAAGACAGCCTGATGCCCACCCTAACCTACTTGAACTTTGGAAGCAGTCCAGTACATTTGAAAAGAAGAAAACTGTTAGAATTATGAGTAAGAAAGTCTAGTTATTCTCCTCTTTTCAGTGGAAATGACCCAGATCCACAGCAAAATTGCTAGTTTCACACACAAGAACAACTTCTTTTGCCCCTCCACTATACAATATTATCCTTACCCAACTCTGCAAGTTTAACTGCACTACCAGTCAAAAAAAACCCCACCCAATATAGACCCATTGCAGCACTACCCATAGAGGATGTTTCCAAGAGCTGGTCATACAACTGAATCAAGTCTCTCATGCCCCTTATTAGAAGGGAGCTAATAAGTTCTAACAGGAAAAAACCTTCAGTGCTTACAGTTAGGGCATTTCCATCCTTTAACCTCCTAGATTCAGACAGGAATGACCCTTTGAGCAGGACAGCCGCTTGCTCTGAGTAGGCTACATCCATGCTGAACACCTCCTCTTTTCCAGGGTTTCGAAGAGTGCAGGAGTAATCCTTGGTTTCTGCTACAGAGGAGAAATGGTCTTTAATTTCAGAAAGACAGAAGGGTGAAGCTTAGAAAACAAGTGTGTTAAAAAAGCAGTTGGACACTAAATTTGGGTACTATTATTTTTTAAAAAATCCTACATGAACATTTGAAGAGCGTTCTCCTGGCACCGTCCTGAGACTGATCAACAGGGTAAGATTAGCTTAAAGCCATAACATTACAGCTACAATACCAGATCACTAGTAAGACATGAGCACGGCCTTAAAGGACATACCTATGGCTAACTGCTCCCTACACAACTGCGTGTGGCGTTTATAGGATTTCACCATATGATCTTTACTAGACTGATTTTGTTTGTATCTTCTAATTGCTTTCTTGAAGGGTTACATTTATCAGTTTGAGCAATTCCTAACAACACTAGATCCTGGAAAAGTTTACTAAATCCACAACTGTGAATAACCACATATTTGAAAACATAACACAAAAACAAGGCCAATGTTCCAGACCCCAGATTAGCGTAACTTCCCTTCCAGTGCCAGCCCTACTTCAGATCCTACTCCCCTTTCAGTCCTACTCCACGTTTAAAAATCTCCTTCTTACATTTCTGTACATTTGAAGTCCGTAGATCGTGCCACAACTGATCTGGGCTGGACTGTTCTTTTTCTGCTGCTGTCCCCTGAAAAATCGACCAGAACATGTTTACTTACACAAAACAGAAGTTATTACAAGATAAGCCAGTGCTGGCAGAAACATACCTGACATTGTCAACTAGTCTAAGAAAATGCTCCTCAAGCTCAGGGCTACAACACTGTTCTGAAATTAAGAATCATAATTTGGCTGGCAGGCAACAGATAACTAACTCACAGACAGTATTTGTGATAAATTTGCACATCATTGAGCCAATCCTTCATTTCACACACTCATTAGCCAACCTCCCTGTTTTAGCTCACGCACCAAGGGGCTAACAAACAGCGGACCAACCAAGCTGCATGGGATCTACCCCTTGACTGTGATCACAAAATCTCTTTCACAAGAGTGAACACACTAAGTACACATCAGCACCTAAAAGCTTCCCTTCATGGGCTTCATAGTAACTTACCTCTTCATACCTAGAGAGTGAATCTTTAAAACTACAAGGAAGCATTTGGCAGGCAGTTCTCTTAAGAAAAAACTTACTTTTGCTAGTACAACTAAGACTACAGGAAAGCATATTCTATTACCAAAAGTTGGCAACTTTCTGAGAACCTGCTTATGACAGGAACAGTGGACCAAGGACAGAAAGTTAAAAGGAAACTCTGCAAAGTCAGTGCAAATAGACAAAAGACTTAATCTACGCAGAAGACATTATGTCTTTATAGAGTTGTTGCCAACTGATAGGCTTTCCATGGAAGCAGAGCCAATTAGAATCAGAATCATATGGGTTGGAAGGGACCTTAAACACTAAATTCATTTAGTATTGCAGCTAAATCAGAGATCATGCGATGAAAAATGCCAGAGCACCTGCAGATCCAGCTGCCGTGTAAACAGGCCACAGCAAACAGTAATACCGGGGGAGTACGTAGAAAGGTACCAAGAGAAATGCCAACAGCTTTGATGCCTGAGGAGGACAGAAGGGAAGCTGCTTCCACTCAAGTCTCAGGAACTGAACCAGCTTGAAGCTGAATTTGGTGAACGCAGTTTTTTCCACCGGTAGAGCCTGCTCAGCTCTGCTCCCAGCACAATCAGGGAGAAGCCAGTAGGGGGAAGCATCCGAAACCTGATCGAGCAGTAGAGGCTCAGATGCTGGATCTGGGCTCCAAATCAGGAATTTCTGGGACTGTGGGGAAAACACCCTTAGCCTTCTGAACTTCTGTTTTGTCCCTTACAGAGTGAAGATTTCACATATCCTTTTGTGCAATAAAGGATTTATCACCTTTTGCGATATGCTTTGAACAAATGTTAAAGCAACACCAGGCCCCTTTTGGCATATGGTTCCTGAATACATCATCCTTCAGACCCCCAGATTGTGCTTGGAACTGGGACAACACAGCAAACCAGTATGGAAAATTAACCAAAAAGCCTGTTTCCCTCTGCGATTGCTCCAGGGATTACTCAAAGGTAAAGAACAATTTCCATTCAGTGCCTACATCCAGTGTCATATCCTTACGTCGCAGAAGTTGACCATTTTACATAGAAATCACTCTCAGTTTGCCTAAGCTGAGCATCAGTCACTTCCCATGAAATAAAGAGGGCAAACACCACCCCTTGTGTACGCTGTAAGAGACAAGCGAGGAAATCAGAGGTTAAGCTCATGGCCACTCAGCAAGGAAGGAAGGAAGGAACAGTCAAGTGGACTAATGTAAAACACATTTTCTTACTTTCATGAAAAACAGAGGGGAAAAAAAACACCACCATTTTGTTTCAGTGATCCCTAAAACTGCAGATCTTGGAGGCAACTCCAAAGCTTTAAGAAAAATCAAGCCAAAGAAAATATAAATAATTACAGCAGAGTTATAGGAAAAGTGTCCAGTGGTCTTGCCCAAAGGAAGAAGTGAGGGAAATGTTTCACTTGCAATTAAGTTAAGACAATTTAAATAGGCATCATTAGCATCTTCGTACATGCCTTCATTATACCAAAACGTCACTTTAAAACATCAGATTTTATTTCAGTTGCTTATCAAATGCTAACTATCAAATACAAATATTAGCAACTTAGCAAGCAGACATACAATATTAAAGAGTTCAAAAAATCCATTCCTATGCAGTGGAAAGTAAAATTATTTTAAGAGGTAGAAGAGACTTCTATTTAATCTGCAAGTTTAAAAACTTGCTGAAATTCAGTTGGGGCACTTAAGCTCACAGCATTACCGCTTTCAGAAATGACATGTTTTGTCACCCATTCGCACAGGAACGCAAACAATGCTCTACAAAAGCAAATCAACCATGACTGTCTGTGCAATTCACTGTAAGGAAGCAATCTGCACCTCAACCCTGGGCAGTTACAAAGAACACAACCACAGCAGTTTCCAGTGACTGTGCAGACTAACAGTGTCATTCTCTTAAGGGAATATTGGGGTATAATTCATTTTGTTATAGTAAAAGATGTTTCCAAGATGCTCAGGCTGAGGAATAGGAGTATTGAGTTCTGGTAAGCAGCAAGGGTCCCATGCTACTGAAAATGTTAGATCTTGGTTAAGCTCAATACCTTCTGACTAGACACTTGACTGAGTAGACAAAGTCGCAAGGAGCCCTGACTGGGATACTTTCCAGCAGCCCCTAGAAAAAAATAAGGAGCCTCCTACCTTGAGGCCACAACCAAAAGAAGAGCAGCACAGCAGGAAAGCAGCTGAAAAGTTAATGGTCATCTATTCTTTAGCAAAATTAAAAAAAAAAAAAGTCAGTGGCTCTTCTTCCTCTAGAATTACCAGCTGTACAAGACCAGCTTACCAGAACTGAACTTACAAAGTTCTCTGTTTGGTTAATAGTGATTTCACATGTCGCTGGAATAAAGAAAACACAAGAGGGCTCCCAACGATACCAGTGCTTCATGAGGCTGCTGAACTGAAGGCACTGCACAGAAGCCTTCCTGCAGTCTTTAGGAAAATTATGGATCTGCAGGTTTTATGGCCAATCCTCAACACTGCAACCTGGATGCAGAATTTCTTACAATCTCAGCTTCATTCCAGCTCAAAAGATGAGGTCATCATCATTCAGAAATTAAAGTAGACCTAGACCAAGAAAGCCAAGTCAACTACCACATCGGAACAAAGTCTTTCAGGTGATCCCACTAAACCAACATACCTCAGGGCTGACCACGCCAAAAATGTCTCGCACATCACGCACAGGATGCTTGTTCTTCCTCCTCCGAGACCGGGAGTAGGTATCCAGCCGCCGCTGCACAGCAGCTGCCTGGGTCTTGGTCAGGGTGGAGAGCAGCACGATGTTGTCGTTCTCGGAGGCACTGTCCCCAAGGAGGTCGGACAGACCTGCGTCCTGGAGCCACTCGGCTTCAGCTTCTCCCTCTGCGAGGCAAGGGGGGAGAAGGGCCAGTGAGAAGAGAGAGATTAACAGCAACCTGAGTGTTGGAAACAGTTCAGAGGCAGAAAACAGAAGCCTAAGCTGCCCTTTCTGGGGCAGCAATGGGACATCATTGGAAGGTAGACGCATCTCTGTTAGGAAGCCACAGCTATTCTCACAATCTTTGCCCTATTCCCAGGTGCCCAGATGGGTATCGGGCTGAAACTAGAGGAGGCACAGCACTTCAGGTAGCTGTAACTGCTTGCCTCCTTTCTCCTCACCCCAGGTGAGGAAAGAGAGAAGAAAAAACTATGGAGGCATGGATATTGCCAGGAACGCAGGGTCCCTCAGGAGCTGGGCAGAAATGGGGGCACAAATGACACCCCTCTGCATGGGATTTAGCACAGAGATCACGACAGGAACTGAACCCAGTGGAGGCTTTCACAGGACACAGGAGGAAAGTCAGATGCACTTGCTTAAATCCGCCTGTACATGGACTCCTTGTGCAAAGGGGAGCTCTGGCATGGGCAATACTGCCAGGCAAACACAGAATGAGTGACACTGCCTCCCTCTGCAGCACACTCCATCCTCCGACTGCTTTGAGAAGGGACAAAAGGTCTGTGAGAAGCCACAACATACAACACTGCATGTTTGGCTTTTGCACTCTTCCCAATCATTTGGCTATTTCTTTTAATTTTTATTTATCTATATGATATAGCAACAACTTTTTTTTTTTCCCCAGACACTGACCTGGTATATTAAATAAAATACATTTAAATATACTTGCAGAACTATTTGTATGCACCATCCTTATTCTTTACCTTTTTGAGTGGATTGGTATCCATTCAACAAAAGCAAAAACGTTATTCTTACTATGCGCATTCACTTTGTGTCTGTGTCTATTCAAAACATCACTAAAATTAAAGAGCATTCCATTTCCAGAATGAAATGTGAGAAGCCTGGAGCCAGTACAGCAGCATTACTCAAACAAGCTCAGTTCCACTTCATCTTTCAATATATATATAAAGTCGCACTTCAAACACAGGAGGCAATTTTTTCCTTACGGGATGCGCCCTTTGTGCAAGTGAGAAACCGCCCTGAGCAAGGCAGCTACTGGAAATCCAAGGATAAAAGAAGCAATTTAGTGGGTGGCTTCAACTTCAGTACAGTGAACACCACAGAGCCTTTATCTTTTCAAATCTACGTACCACATTCATTCACTGCAGGCAGCTCCAGCACAGCTCTACCAAAGGTTATACAGGGGAAAAGAAAAATCACAACTGAACTGACTGAAACAGAACAGTTCATTCCCACTCTCCTTTTCCTATGCCAACTTGTATCTCCTCAGTTATCACAGCTGCTCAAGCAAAGTTCTATTATTGCTGCATCAATAATAAAAAAGCTGTGCAGCTCATCTTGCGAGATTAATTTACTTTTCCTGGGGAAACTTCCGCATTCGTGCAGCTTGCAAAAACATATTGTGACTCCATTAAAACTCTTTTCAGCCTTCAGAGGATGTACCTTCTGTTCTTAGGCGCTGTAACGAAACAGAACCTTTTTCAGTGTCACACCAAAATCAACAGAGCTGGACTTGAAGTCAAGTATTTCCTTTAACAAACCTGCTAGCCAACTGCCTAGTTTTCCTACGCTGGTCTTCAGTTTTGGTCATTCCCCACATCTGGTTCTACAGAAGCTAACAGGTCAGAGCATCCCCGGTGCTGCTCGCTTGGTTACAGCATCTCACGCACTTGTGGTCCTGTTCAGGGCTCCTCACCGTACAGCTATTTGTCCTACATCCGTGGTTTCACAGCAGCACAGCGCACAAAAGACTTCTGGTTTATTTTGTCCTTGGGAACTAAAGGAAGTCAAGTGTATTGCTTGCAAATTTTGAAAATACCCAATTCCAGTCATAACAGGAAACTAATCTCATACACAGTCCTAAACAGCAGGCCCTAAATCGGACATCCGTGTGAGCTGACTGCCCCATCTGATGCCAAAGTACCAGATTTTAATTCCTCTACTTAATATTTTTGGCCCAGTTATGCTTGCCAGTAACGCAAAAGGAAACCAGGAAAATAGGTTATTTGTGGGGAGAAAGGGGAAATCAGAGAGAAACAGGTCAGAACTGAGAGGTCCACAGAAGCTGAGCTGGGGGTTTAAGCCTGGAGAGCTGCTGAGATTTGCCTTGTGAGCTCCAGACAAGCAGCATTTCAGGGGGGCACAGTTAGGAATAAATTTGTGAAACGAAGGAACACCAGTTCCAAAAACTTACTTGAAACACAAGCTAGCCAAAAATAGCATTCAAAATAAAGCATTTTGTTTCAAAAATAAATTTAAAGGGGAACTAAGCATCCTAAAATTTCAGACTAAACAGCACCTTTCTGCTGACCCAGTTCTGCAAACTTAGACGCTGGCCTCCCGCTATCATCAGGTCACAAGCAGCTTCCCATTACACCACCCCTTACACAGGGCTTGCACAGGAGACCAGGGATCTCCAACTGGGTCAGCATTTTTGCAACACCTTATCTACACGTAGCCTCCGCGCCGGCCCTGCACTGCGATTACAATCAGCTATTTATCAGGCTGAGCCGTGCCGCCTCCGGACAGAGCCACTCGCGCTGCCCCAGCGCAGCTTCTCGGGCTTTATGGGAAGGTGATGGTGCCTGTGGCCCCGAGGAGCCACTGATTTGACTAAGGCCCTTTGCAGAAGGCAGCAAGAGGCTGAGCGTGCCGCACCTTCTTCCCCAGCCTGCCGGGAAGGCTTCGCTACTCGGAGCATTATTTCAAGTCTGTCTGGTTTCAATGGCCAATTAAGCAGTCAGGTCCCGCCTGCTAGTTTAATATACAGCATTAAAAGACACTTTTCCTTGTGTCCCTTCTTACACACAGTAATCAAGTTGCCTCTAGCATATCAGTGTTTCGGATGTGCCAGACAGCCTTTCATCTCATGGCATGGCCTCTTTTCTAGAGTCTCCTCCCTGGCGCACTCATTTTCTCAGTCACTTCTGCATCCAGTTCTAAAAAACAAACTTACATCCTTCATGCAGGGACACTAACAGCAGACCTTAATGTTTATCCAGTCTTGCCTGCTATGGCAGGGATGGATGTCGATCTTCCCACCCCACTCTCCAGAGCCCACTGTGTGCACCCAGGATAGCTATTGACCCTTCCCAAGCACAGCAGCACGATGGGACTTTCACTCAAATGTTGCCCTATTCCTTCTCAACACCAGGCCAGCACAACTGCTGTAAGTTGTACAGGCTGCAAACCCAGCCATTCAATAGGATGTACAGCCAACTACATGACATCCTTCAAAACGGACCTGGAAAATCTGTGATCCCGATCTGCAGGATCCATGGGCACTTAGCAGTTTATAATCCCTCCAGCACCCCAGGATCTTGTACCTCCCATGTCAAAAGGCAACCAGTCCAGGCTCTAGATATTCCAAAATACTGAAAAATATCAGTGCTACAGATAGAAACACCTCATGCACATGGGGTATTTCTTCTTCAAAAGAAAGAGGGAGGGGGGAAAAAAGGAGGTATATAGGAAAAACCTCGTGTGAAAGGGCTCAGGTCATTCTGGACGTTTATTATGGTTTCTTGAATAGTGATCAGGAGGAAAAGCCTGCCTTCCACAAAAGCAGCTCTGATAAAAGCCACTATGATGAAGTCTCAGAACCACGTACACAAGCAAGTCTTCCAAAACACCGTCACCTCTCACAGCATGTTTCCCATACAGCCACCTGTGTGGGGAGTGAGAAAGAGTCTGGAGCCTTGGCCGTACTCCTGACAGACCCTCAGAGTCAGCTTTATTTCAGAAACTGAAACCAGGCCAGCACTCCTCTTCTGCCACATATTAGCCACCACCCACTGAAAAAAGTATACATATCTCTGATTCGACTGGTAATATTCCAACCACATTCCATTGTGCTTCTAAGTTATTCAGGTGCGTAAGCAAATTTTCTCTTTAAGATGTTCATCTTCCTCCCCTCACTCCCAACATTTTTGGCAACCTACCCTCTTGTGTTTTGACATCTGCAAGGCTGCATTCCTCTTGTTCAGCTTCAGTGCTCTGTTTAATGTTCTCTACTTCCAGCCAAAAACTGTCCATTGACAAGTTGTCCAAAGACTCTACCCTTGAATTCACACCCTCTGACACCGGGGATGCCAAAGGACTCTTCGGAGGAAGCTGGCTCATTTTGCAAGGGCAATTTCTGGTGCTGTGAGAGGAAGAGATAAGGAGAGAGATTAATCTACACACATTCAGATATCGCATGCACAATACATCGACCTTTATTGATTAATGACTGCAATCAAAGCCAGACAGAGGTAAGCACTAGACTTCCTTTGGCTAGTGTTTAGCAATAACAGACAAGGTTGGGATCAAACCCCCTAGAGTAGGGGAAAAAGTGCTGTCCAAACACCAGAGAGGATGCGGTATCAACATGTGTTTTTCAATACTGTCCTTCCAGTGACCTCCGAGACAGCACCTACCACTCCCTCTCTTGCTTCCAAGACTCCACTGGAAGCTTGCAGATACCCTCTACGCTCACCGACAACACAGACATTTCAAGCTTGGTGCACATCAGCTCTGATTATCTGGCACACACTGCAAGTCTGATGACCCACAGCCACAGCAGACTGAACCCAGTAGTCCCGTCCTCCATATGCAAAAATCAGCACAGCTCCGTCTCCTGCACTTCAGCTCGTGCAATAAACAGCTGCTTGAGGCCCTCTTTTCCTGTCCAGCCCAGACTTTTCAGCTGTGAAACAGCACAAGTGTCCTGAGAAACCCAAACACAGAGAATTTTCTTACCACCCTGTTGATTAATTCATGGGCGGCCAAAGTCCCAGACTGGCCTCATTCAGCTTTCAACCTCCCTGCAGAAGGTTGTGAGGTTCTCACCAGTTCATAAAATAATGCCTCTCCCAAAATGAAATTTAACTCACTTCAAAGGGTTGCAAACCATTTAAACCCTGCTGTTTATCTTTTTCAAAGACTTTAAAAAAAGAAGAGTAAGCGGAACCTACTTGTGAAAACACCTCAATGGTTCAACTTATGAATACAAAATTAAAGAGACTGCACACTACGTTAGCTCTGGACGGTTTGAACAACACCTGTGAACAGCCACCACCACCACACACAGATGGGAATTGTTTTCTAGTCTCACAACAAAAAAAAAACCCTGATCAAGTCTTGTGCCTTGAAAAGCCTGACAACAAAACAACCACCAAATGCAAAAGTAGCCTCCCAGCTCTGGCAGGACTTAGAAAGTTACAGATGGCAAAATATCTGGGAAGTTTCAGTTCCTTTCATTAAGGAAAGCCATTATTAGCACTTCTGGAATTGGCTTGCTTCTGTTATAAGAAGCATTTCACGTCATAAAAGACTAAATTTGAAGACCTACCAGCCAAGAGGCCTATGTTGTAGGATATTCTGCACTTACATTTACACGCACGCGTATTATGCTCATAGCTTCTTCTAACATGCACGTAGGCAGGCCTTCTCTTCTAAGGTCAGAACCAAAGCAACAACCATAATTCCAGGAACACCTGGAGCCAGCAATGACATTAAGAACAAGAATAAGAAGGGTTTTGTTTGTTTTACAGGAACATAGAAGTGGAAGATTGAAAAGACCTGTTACACCATCCAGCCCACCTCTAACCAGGGCAGAGGTGATTTGCTTGCTTAGTACCCATTCCCACCCCCCTTTCCTACTCCTGAATATCCAAAATAACAGGCCTCCAGTTGAGATGCCACTTTACAGCCTGGCAGAGCACTTAAAGAGTCAACCCAAGAGTTTTTGACAATTTTTTTTTTACCTTCATAGTTCATGCCCATCTCTCTCAGTTCTACAACTACCATCCCAAATCATTGTTTCTCCCTTCAACTTTTTACCTATATCTTTACCCATTAGGAGTTAAAAATTTACAGCACATTCCTCACATTAACTCTTCGTTTTTAGAACTCCTTTCAGTCTCCCCACATTTGCTGACAGCCTTCTCGTAAAAGGGTTAGATTTAAACAAGGCCACCTTACTAGCATCAAAAAAAACCTGTTTAACACCTTGCCATGATATCACGCCAGAATTCTATTACATGCCAGTCAACAGAAATCATCACTTGCAACATGAAACTAGATGAAGGATTTTAGATTATCTCAAGGGAGTTGGTTTTGGCCATATCAGTGCCAGAAACCCTGGCAGCTGAATTTGCACTCAAGAGCAGTCTCCTGGTCTAAAACATAGTTACCTTCATGTTCAGCCTGGTGTAGAGCAAGCTCATCACAGAAATCTCCATGGATTCATACCAAAACACCACTTACATTCAGGTTTGCAGGCTCAGCAGAGCCTACCCTAGACATGGGCAGCAGCTCGCACCCAGCACATGCACTATGCAGCAAGCCTCTGTGTCACACATGGGTACAACCACCCCTTGCCCACCCCTGCCACAAGCCTGCCTGGAAAACACCCAACATTTTAAGCCAGTGTAAATAAAATCTTCAGCTCTTTCAAAAGGGTGACTCCTGGCTAAGGTGTACTGCATGACTTACCCAACACCGGACCCTGAATGCCATATTTGAACTACTTTTACCCAAAAGCCATCCTAACTTTTATTCTCTGGTCTAAGGTTTTTTTTCTTGACCACATTACTTTATAAATCCAACCACCCAGGTGGAAGGTTAATTTAAGATTCAGTGCAGCTAAAAGACTGTTCTTCCTCATTGCATTCCCAAGTCAACGGAGGGCAAACTATGACGGATAAACATAGCTACAGTTTAGATTGAAAGTGTAGATTGTTAGCTTAAAATGTTAATCGCTCAGTTGCAACTGGGCAAAGAGTAGGTGGAATAATCAAGGTCACTCCGTTGCACTGTCAATGTAACAAAAACCATAAGCTTTAAAAATTAACCCAACAAAAAGCAAACTGACCAGAAAGACCTGGTTAAGAGCAGCCATAAAGGAATGATGTTGAAAAGGCTGACCATCCTAATGCAATCATCTCCTATTATTTAAGAGAAGAACTAGCTTTAATGGGGCTCAAGACTCATTCATCTGACACCCCTAACACCTTCAGTCTAATCAGACCTTAACATTAGCAGCAAAGTTACAAGATATTAGACTGTCATGGACCTTATACGGTTCATTTTCTAATTATTTCTCCTATAAATCCTGTCCATGTAGAACACTGGTAGCCCTGAGCAAGACCTCCATAGCACCGAGTGAGTGCTGGTGGCTCATCGGTCCTGGGCTAGAATATGCAGTCTCAGAGTAGTTTTTGATCTGTTCCGAGATACAATCAACACACAGCACATATATTGCAAACACTCATGCAAGTCTTGGCCCTCTTGAATATCAAAATAAAATAAACGCTGTTGCTATGCATTTGTTCATTCCAGGCTTGAATCACTCCCGTCACAGAGTTTCTCAAAGGATCTGTAGCTGCCTAGACTACTTTGCTGTTTGCCCAACATCCTCCCCTCATTGAAATACCTCTCTAGCAGATGAATAAACAAAGAGGTTCCTTCTCAAGCATTTCAAACAGAACAGGAGGTTACAAGTGTAAGCCAAAAAAAAAACCAAACCCTAATTTCTTTAATACTGTTTCCAGAAAAACTAAGATGAGAAAAAGGCAACAAGAACAGAATAATTAAGTTATACAGGGCTGTCTTTCTACACACAAGCACCTAGTTTTTAAAGGTGTTTCCAAAGTTCTGGAGCAAGCACAAAGGCATGAATGAAGCAGAAACAGATGGTATTAACCTCAAGAGCAAGTTAGGAGCAGCACATCAAGTCACATCACCATAGCAGTTCAGACCCCTAACATGAAACGTAAGATCTTTTGAAAGGAAAAAGTAGTGAGATATTGTTCAACCAACTGGTTGCAGTATTTTGACAGATAAAGACACTAAGTCAGAAAACAAAAATATGTTAGCGTCACAACACACGCACATTTACCGGCTTTCAATTTACTTCAAGGTCAAAAACAACTGATGGGTACAAAAGCACAAGATTAAAAGGAACAACAACAAAAGTCCATGCAGGAGAAAGCCCCTTTTCACATTGCTCCCAAGTTCCTACCCTAAGGAAGCTGTCTAAACCCAAATGAAGGACTAGCTAATTCTGAAGAGGAAGAATCACCTAAAGATCAGCCCACCACAGCTCATAACATGATAGGTTTTCTTGTGTAAAATCCTGCAGCAGAATAAAAGCACGCAGAAACAATAGATAGGAGCATTTGAGAAACTGAAGAAAATCCTGAAGCAGTAAACACATCTATAGAAAATAGAGATATTTTTGCTTACTCGAAGTATTGATAATTTAAACCTCAGTCTTTCAAAGATATCAGTGTTAATATGAGCACAGGTTCCTGTATGAAAGTAGTCAAGCTTCTTATCAAAATCTTAGATGAAATATGCAAAATCAGCTATTTCTTTCAGACAGACAGAATTACACAAGACTCCATTCCCAACAGAGACTGCAAATTTTTCCAGGAAATGCCCTGTAGACAAAAACTGAACACCTTTCCTACCAAAGCTCTAACAGCAAAAAAAAAAGCTCTACTGCAAATATTTAAAGCCTGGCTTTGCCACCCTTACGATCCTCCAAATTTTGTACACAAACACCAGCGTCTACCAATTCCTTCCTCTTCCTCACGACAAGCACCAGAAGAGCAATACCGAAGTTTACTTTTAGGAGAAAATGAAAAGCACGTGGCTGGTTCAAATTCCACAGGCCACACCGTAAAAGTAAGGACAGACTAATTATCAAATTACTGCAGCAGAGGTGAACAGTAACTTACCCAATATACTCTTACCATGCTTTACTTTCCCTGGCTTAAGCAGCTAAAGAGGCTGAATAAAAGCAACCTTAGAAGCAGGCTGCCACTTCTGACATACATGTTTGCATATCTCTGACCACAGGGGATTCGCTCATACACCCAGCAGTTTCACTGAGGGCATCCCCTGCGAGAAGTCACAGTGCCTCTAGCTCACTGTTTACGCGGCGCTGCTGTCAACCACCACTTATGTTCGTATTAAAGCATTCATCAAGGACTGCACACCCGTGGGACGGCACACTTGAAGGTCTGTCTCTATAGCACCAGCAAGAATAGCTCGGATGTCACTACTACAATTTGCTAATAAGATTACAGCTTGTTTTCAGTAACACAGTTTTCAGTTCATCAAGATCTTCCATTATGCAAGCGGCTCGGGGAGCAGCGTCATTTCAGGTTGTTTGGACGAAGCCTGTTCTGCAGGTGAGGGAGAGGATGTGCCAGAGTGCTCTGCGTGCGCGGAGCAATTTATACCGGATCCAGCTTTCCCCCACCTCGACAACAACAAGGCACTCCCCAGCTCCTGTCCTGGCATCCCTAGTGACACCAGAGAGACACAACAGCCATGTTTTACCCGGGGCCAGGTGGAGCGCGAGGCTCGGGTCCTGATGCTTGTGGGTAACACGCTGCTTTAGCTTAGCTCCTCCATCGCTTCCTGCGATGGATCTGAACTCCAGAGGTGACCTCCACCACGGCACTGGGAGTTTTAAATAAAGCATAGGTTATAACTTACCTGACAGTAAGTGTTTCTAGCCAAGTATTTAAGGGGAAAGAAACTCAAACTCAACATCTGTGTCTCAGGTCTTCACTGGGAGACTTGTCTCCACTCTGTCTAATAAGAGTCTAAGCGAGCAAGCTAAGGAAGAGCAAAATTTGCCTGTAATTACAGATCTGCCTGGAGGTGTCTGACCAAAACTCCGAGCAGAACAAACACCAGATTGATAAACCCATGCAGCTACAGCCAAATTAAATACTCCAAGCCATGCTTAGTCTATTAGCTGGGTGTCTGTCCCATCACGCTAGAGTTTGTTCTCGCTGCAGAAGACATAACGCCGTGCTCTCTGTATGTGTTCCTTGGTTTCAGCGTAAGGTCACTGCAGACAAGCCGCTGGTTCACTTTCCCTGCATCAGCGTGGTAAGCCAAACAGGAAAGGCCTTTCATTGACACGGAAATCCGGCCATGAGAAAGGGGTACCTGGTCAAAACAAAGCTTTAGGAGCACTGGGATCTTTAATGCAATTATGAATTGATGACCCTGATCTACCAGATGATTTTATGAAAATCATTAATTAAAAGGTGGCATTCCGCTCCCTATTTCCATCTTCACACCGCTGAATCCACCTTCATTTGGACACACAAGCAGCTTTGTCCATCCAGCAGCCACACAGAACCAGTCTGCCATTCAAGTTCACCCATCAGCACGACACCAGGATGCCAAAACCCACAGAGCAGTTTGCACAGGGCTACAAAACCCACAGACCAGTGGCACTGGCTACAGACAGGAGCTTCTGCATCCTCGTTCTTAGGCATTACCCTGTCCTCAGACAGAAGCAGCCCTGGGTCCCTCTGGCTGAGGCTGAGCCCATGCATGGGATTCCCACAAAGCAGCTGGCACGGACTCACTGCCCTTCAGTGACTTGGCTGTCACAGCCCTGTAGCACACACTGCCAGGGATCTTACCGAGGGCAGAATGAGTCAATACCTCCAGTTACCGAACGCATCCTCACGACACGTCACCTTTACGTCAGGCGAGGCACCCGTACGTGATTCCATCACCGCTGTGACTTCAGGCAAGGTGTTCAACCTCTACACAGCGCAGCTGCCCAGTTTAGGGACAAAGGGGGGGAGGGGCCACATGGCTTTCAGAGGAAAGACTGCTAGCGTGTTGGAACCCTTTACGAAAAGGCTGTCAACTTATTTTTGTGGGATCATTCATTAATACAAAGCTTTTTACAAAAACAGATTCACATATACTAAATATTTGTCCTACGACTTCTTTAATGTTGAACTTGGAGTAAACCATGGTGACAGAAATTCTCATTTCTTCTTGTCACCCACCTACCACCTGTAACTACATCACAGCACAGAATGAGTAACTCTCAGATGTATGGGAACAGGCAAGAGATTTTGAAGAGGTCACAAGAGTAACCTGCTGACCAGCACCAAGTAAGAGGGGTTGAGAGATGTGCTGGAATCCAGCTATGCTTCACGCATGAGAGGTTTAGGGATGCAGGAAGACAGGAAGGACAATCATAAGCTCCTTGCTTGGAGGAGTAACTCAAGTATGTGTAATAACTCACGTACGAGTTATTACACATACGCCAAAGTGCTTGGCTATTGCCATGAAAAGCCTCCCCTGGGTTGAGATTTATAACGAACTAATAACTGGAGTGCCACCTGCAAGCCCAGGGCCACCAACCCCAGCCACCCCATGTACCATGAACTTTACAACCCCGAGAAGAGGAGCATGAGGCAGGCAGAGCTGGCTCAGCCGTGGTGTTTTCTCAGCAGTGCTCTGACACCACCACTGCCGGGCAAGCTGGTGGGTGTCTCAGGGGGAACCAACAGGCATGCCACAGTTACTACTGCAAAAATAAACAGCCATGAATGTCAGTTAATCAGAGCATCAGGATGGTTGGCATGTCATCGCCTTTATTGCATAGGAGAGTGTTAGGTCAATCCCAGCAGAGAGGCTTAGTTACACATGTACACATGGAACGCATTTTGTCTGCTGGTGAGTCCCGCATGAACAGATGGGAATTGCCACTGGCTAGGAGTTAAGTGTTTTGGTCAAAGCTAGTGAGCAAATTTGGGGTTGCTGCTGCAGCACCTCTTCAGACCTGACTGTAGGGGTGTTCTGGCACCAGTACAGACACTGCAACTCAACTAACCTGCTTGGCAAAAACCGTAAGTTGTTACTGAATATTTTGATTTTTATCAAAGAAACCCTGCAATACTCAAGGTGTTAGTCTAATTCTCTTAAACATAGGTAATTTTCAAGTAGTTCACCAAATTATTCCTGTGTCAGTCCCCTTTCAATTTTTTTTTTTTTTTTTTTTTTTAACATCCCAAATCATGCCTGGGATCCTTTAAAGATTTCCTTTCTTTCTTCTACAGTCAAGGTCAAAGCAGCCTAGGAAAAATGAGAAATCAGACAGAAACATGAAGACGTGAGCTATGGCTGGAAATAAAATCACTGAGTACATTCACGCAAAACCAACAGCTTTCGACGACTGCAGCGAGGAAACGTTTTCAAACTTAATGCAACTTCTAACCTGATACAAACACACATCAGACGGAGCCTTAAGACGTTTAATGGCCAGCAAGCACACAAACAGCACGGTGTTTGTCGAGCAAAACAGTTCAATTTTCAGGTCTGTCCTTCAGTGTGTGGGCTTTGCATGATATTTATAAATATGCAATTCTCACCTTCATACCGTTCTACAAGTCACCGAACAGCCCTCAAACCCCACAAGCTGCCAGGGCAGCGTTACCATGGAATCACAGAGAAACACTCAGTATGCATTTTAGCCCCCCCAGCTATGCGTGCACCCTCCAGGTCCCACTTCTTGCTGCACTGAGCCCACCTATAGAGTTAACACGAAAGTAGAAAAGAAAAGGGTTTTAGTAGGTTTCATGTCATGATGAAAGCAGTTAAAGCACAGCTTTAAAGAGCATAGGATAGCCTTCTCGCCTCTGGAAATCTACCTTGTTTCCTCCTGCTCTGCCCCAGACATTGCCTGACCTCTCTGCCCTGCCTTCGGGAGCACAGTGCTCGTCTCCCCTTGCAGCCGGACCCGCCACCGCGCTCCGTACCTGCCAAGGCTGCCGAGCCGGGCACAGCTGGCTGGCCAGCCAGGTGCCAACACCACCCGGGGCCTGGGGATCCTCATTCTGGTGGCCCCAGAGCCACACGTGCCACGCTTGTCCATGTCGCGATGGGGAGCAGCACAGCGGTCAGTGCATCCGTGCACCTCTGCTGCTGAGCCGAGCGGCAGGTAACGATGAGCAGCTCCTTGTCACTCAGGAGGTGCTGACTGGGTGTCTGTGAGCACCCTCCCCTCCCGCCCTGTGTCCACACACCCGGTGGGACCCAGCAGAAGTCACAGTAAATCCACCTGCGCCTTCAAGGCAGCGTAGCCGGAGGCAGAGCCACCCACGCCCGGGAGGCGGGATGAAGGACAACCCACAGCCAGCATCCAGCCCCCCCAGTAACCAGAAAAGAGCAAGGGGTTACTTACAAGCCTGGGCCGAAGCTAAGGCTTGCTAAACATTAACTCAAGCCTCAGCTATGTGAAAAAATAATTCCCTCAAGTAGCCCTGGGAAGGAGTCATCAAACAGCATATTTGCTCCTCAAAACTGCGTTTCTCTGAAGTAAGGGAACAAGAAAAGCACAAAGCGTCTGCCTGGGCACCCGGGGAACGGGCAGCAAAAAACCTGAGCGCTTATTAAAAAAGCAATTTCAACATCTTGTGCTGTGGCTGAGCGGTGAGTAAATCCCAGCTGCGCGTAAGAGACTGGTGTTGAAACAGCAGTGTAAACCCATGACACCCATGGAGAACATCTGGCAAGATCCAGATCCTTCTTTAAAAAAATCTCAGCAAGCAACACACGAGCGAGCAAAGGGTTAAAGCAATCACATTTCTGTCTCCCTGCTGTCCTAACAGGTTTTGTTCTTTCCTTGTTATTCTCTCCACCAAACCTCCTTTCACAGTGTTTCTGTAACTTCCTTTTCCTCCAACATTTACTGTTCACAATCCTGAACTTAAAGGGACAAACCAGTCACTTATTTAAAGTTTCCTTAACGAAGACATGCAAAGCTTCTCCAGCACAGGTAATAAGCCCGCTCTTTGTTTCCAATATTCCCAGTAAGACTGGATCTATGGCTTAGCCTGCTTTGCCTGCAACAGCTTGAAGGGCAGCAGCAGCAGCTACGTTAGAGACAATCCCACATAAAAACACACAGAGGCAGTCTCAGGTTTTTTCCTTACCCACGAATACAGCTATTTTTCCAGTTACTGCTTTAGCCCAGCCACTCTCACCCCCCCTTGTGAAAAGCAGCCCACTCGCTGCTGCCCGAGCGCCCAAACTCCTGCCACGAGCCCCCATCACACCCTCCGCAGGGCAGGATGAGACCAGACGCTGTCCCAAGCCTACGGGTAGGCACAGTCCTGGCTGCATCCGAGAGGGATCCCTGATTAACACCCCCTGTGCTACATTAAATGACATTAAGCTTTCCTAAACCAAGTTTTCCATGGTTTAGGCACAACTGCAGCCTTCAGCTATGCCCCAGCGCAGCGTTAGCACCAGGAGAGGCAGCGGGAGGGTAATTTGGTCTGGGAGTCCTACAGCTCTCCACACTAAGTATGCAAAAATACTAATGGCATTTTTTTTCCCACTCCCTCTTTTCTACTTACCCCAAATTCTTGAAAAATTTTATTCCTCCCCCCCAAATTTCAGACACTGTGAAGCAAACCAAGAGGACAGCCTTCCAGTGAGAAGGAATCATAGAATCATAGAATGGTTTGGGTTGGAAGGGACCTTAAAGACCATCCAGTTCCAACCCCCCTGCCATGGGCAGGGACACCTTCCACTAGACCAGGTTGCTCCAAGCCTCATCCAGCCTGGCCTTGGACACTTCCAGGGATGGGGCATCCACAGCTTCTCTGGGCAACCTGTCCCAGTGCCTCCCCACCCTCTCTGGGAAGAATTTCTTCCTGATATCTAATCTAACCCTCCCCGCTTTCAGTCTGTCCCCATTACCCCTTGTCCTGTCACTACAGGAACCACGGGGCTGAAGGTGGGAAAGCTCTCGTGTACAGCCAGAGCTAGAGCTGGCTTCCATCAGCTCACTCCTGTTCCAAACGCCTTGCACACACATAGTGTGTTATATTTCTTATTTAGCTTGTTCACTAGAAGTGGTCCTAATAAGAACCATAAGGGATCAAATTCAAAACTTGGGTTATCCATACAGCTTCTCCACCACCAGCTCTGAACCAGGAGAGACTGCAGAACGTACTAGCCTGGAAGAATCTCAGCTTGTGAAATTCAGTTATAACAGAAGCCCATCCACAAGCCAGCTTTTACACAACACTGAATTATACAAAGACAGCACATTCGCATTGCATGCGTTTTTTTATAAAGAGCTTACTAATGTGCAAAAAATCAATCAAACAGTTCTGATGCTTTTACTCAGATACTCGGGTGATGGTTGTTGCAAAGCTACATTGGACAGAAGCCCACACCATCGTATCTGACCACGCAAACCACCCAGGGATTGAGACGTGGGAAGGGAGAGAAAGGAAGGGCAGCAACAAAAACCTCAATGAGAGGAGATGTGGCTGCTTCAGCTTCGCAGCTTTTACAAACCAAGGAACACGTTATTTCTCGCCAGGGAGCAGCCAGCCTTTCCAAAAGGCTTCGCACCACACTCACCCTGCCCTGAAACAAGTGGTTGGGTGTCGGGCCATTCCTCCTCCCGTACACAAAAGCACATCTCAGCTGTCAGTATGGCAAGTGGATGGGCACAATAGCCCACAACCACATTTCTTTTATCCCTCAGCTATGTTCCTTCTCATTAAATTTCTTCTAATAACTTCAGCCAGCTGCAGATTTTAGACGACCGGCTGCCAGTCACTCGTACGAGCGAGACTCATCGTCGCAGGTTTCTAACACAGCAGTAAAAATTCAGGCAGGTTTGTTGCACAGCTGAGGTGAATTTAAAGTGTCCAGAATGAAAACAGAACTCTTTACTAGTACATTGAGCTTTGATTACTCATATAAAGCAGTACACACGCGTTACTGAAAGTTTAAGATCTCTGTGGATAGTAACAGCTACACTACCATATACAGCCCTTCACATACTCACTCCTGTCTGGACTTTGGTTATTCATGGCATTTGAGAGGAATAATCAGCAAGTTTATTTCCTAACTTGTGAGAAAAGAGGTGGGGGAATAGGACATGAGGCCAGCTGAGTCTGCATTTTCAGACCAAATGAATCAGGATAAGTATTCCAACGCTAGTTTCAAGCTCTCCAGCATGTTTCATGCTCCAGGACAGTCTTCCTGGCGTCATTAGAGATGAGCCAAACTCACTGGGACGAGATCATCTGGATCACAGCAGCTGAATCTTACTTAAATATGGAGACAAAAAGACATACCAATGCTCTCAGCAGCCAATTACTTCAAATGAGTCACTGGTACCGACCCAGCGCTGTTTTCGTCACAGCTTCAGTGCACGAGTTATTTCTGAAGGTACCCGCGTGTCCTGCCAAACTGACACGACTTGGCTTGCCCAGTAAACCTGATTTTTCTTCAGGACCAAAAAGGAGGGGGAAACCCATCCAACGTGCTTTTGGATAATTGAGAATTTAAGCTGGGCAAAGCATGAGCAAGCTGGAGAGCTAAAATCTACGGGAATCCTCTGCCAGATCACAGGGACCTCACCAGCTTGGGAGACCTGCCTCTGAACACTGCCTGCCAGAGCTCAGCATCACTGCCTTGGGATGCTTCCACACAATGTCTGCGAGCCACATGGCAAGATCTTATGGCAGCATGACATTTTTCAAGCATCCCCAAAGTAATTTGTTACCATCAAAATCAAATGCAAGTGAAAGACACTGCAATGTGAAGCGGAGTGGAAAAACCTGAACGTAGCTGAAATCCCTAACACACAATTTTTTTTTTTTTCCAGCAGTTTGTTTTTCAGAGTACATAATATTAGGAAAGCCTGAAAAAAAATTTATACCCCCTTGACCCCATCACACATCAAGAAAATCCTCAAGCAGTGTTACCTATCCATCACGTGGACCCATTAAGAGATGATTACAGTTTCTGGAGCCACCGAGGCGGTGAGATTATCCAAGTCCCAGCTTGTTCCCAGCCTGCCAGGGAGGCAGCACCCAGGCTGTGGCCCGGGGCAAAGCGCTGAGTTGCAATCCTCTCTGGGGAACAGGCACTGGCTCCCAGCAGCCAGCTCCACAACACCAGCTGGCGCGGCTCTGCCCCGAGCTGAGCGATCAAACGGGCACCTCAGCCCAATAGCCGGCAACGAAAAGCTACAGCAACACTCAGCCCTACGACGTGCTTCTGCTCGTGACTGTACTTCACAAGACAAGACCTAAGCTGTCATCCTACGGGGAGACATACAGGCATGCCCACGGGAGCTGGGGTATCAACTCAGCGCCAGTGGAGAGGTAAAACATCTTCCCTGACTGCCCAGCATCATGCCCTCAACCGGCCCTGCTCTACCCACACCTAGAGTAGCTCAGACCCCACAGTGAACAGTCAGGCCCTGCTTACTGTAAAACCCAACCTACCTGCAGCCACACGCTGTATGTCAGGGCACAGAGTCTGATTTACTGCACCCAAGAGCTGTAACAAACAGAATTAGGACTTCAGGCAGAGGACAAACAGCGAGGACAGATGCTTCCTAAGGTGAGACTGCATGCAGGTGGCTACTAATCTCACATTTGGGAAAACAAATATTGGGCAAAGGAGGACCCCCTGGTATCTGGCACGGTGCGATGCTGTAGGAGAACGGGACTCGCCACCTGGCAGTCAAAGCCAGAGCCACTCCATCACGGTACCGTCAGAAACAGCAGCTCTGAGCAGAGATTTCCACCAGAGATGAGCCAGGGGTTGAGTACATGACTGCCTCCAGCTGCCCACCCTGTCTGATAATGCCATGGCTTGGGGAGTGAAGGGAGAAAAAAATCATACACTCTAAAGAGACAGATGTATATTTCGATAAGTGAACTGTAAAGATGCTTAAACCTAATTACTACTGTAAATGTTTTGGATGGTTTAAATTACATTTCCACTGCTCAAGGAAGAGCTGTAACAATAGCAGGAAGCACTAAGACACAGCAGCTATTCTTAATGCACAAAAACACTTATTCTGATGTATAACCAAGACTTACTAATTTAAATTGAATATGTTTCTGCCTCCTGGGCATTTTCAGACTGTATAAAACTGGAAGTCTTAGCGGGTTTCTGAGGATGACCTTGTTTACCTCCCTGTTCAAACACGTGCCTGACAGCTACCGGATGCCGTGCCTCAAAAAATGATGTCTGTCTTGCTAGAAGCTTAAGGCAGAAAGAAGTGACAGGCACCAGATTAACAACCACCAAGCTGCTCTGCCACTTCAAACAGAGACCTATCGTCACTGCAACCAGCTGCCAGTGCCAGACATCACTTCTGAGGTGCGATAGGAGGCAGATGGGACAAAGACCAGGAGTCAGTTCTCTGGCTGTGACGAGTAACCAGGATCCTACACCAGCCCAGCTGCTAGTCAAGCTCACATGGGACTGGAGTCCATGCTGCAGAGCTTGCCCCCAGCACCACCTTCACGGAGCACTTTCCACCTCCGTAATTTTCATGGAAAAAAGAATATGCAAGAGCTCAAATTCCCGAGCTCACATCCCAGGCCACTTCACAAACCTCACTTTGATTTTTCCAAATCGAATTTTTTTGTTCCCTTGTAGAAAATGGATGGAGCAACAGAGCTACAAATAGGAAGGGTGTTCAGAAACGGACAATCTTAATCTGCTGCCCCAGTTCTCAGCCAAAGACATGATAGAATAGGATGTCATCTTGTTTACTTCCTGCACCACAATCGCAAGCACCGGGATGGGCTCCACGGGCTGAACTCACCGTGAGTCAGTGTGTTTTCGGGCATCCCATAGGAGTTACTGCCCAAAGAATGCCAAACATGCACTCCTGAAAGAAGAAGTCATGCACATGGCACGGCCCCACGATCAGCACAGAACAAATGGTTCAGAGCTACCAAGGTTATGAGACAGCTAAACAATAGCTACTGATAGCTTGACTCAGATAAGCCAGAGCTTTAGCAAGGATGGGAACACGAGAGGAGGAGAAAAGTGGGAGTGACCTAGTCATAGCTACACTAAGGTATTTATTGAGATTAAAAGTGAAACACCTAAAGAGCAGAGTGTGGACAAAATAAAAACGCAGTTTTCAAGTCAATGTCCTGTTTGGGTCTTTTGGTAGATTTTATGACTTAAACTTAGTGCTTTAAAAATCTCCCAGGAAGTTTTTACCCTGGGTCAGACTAGCTGAAACCACTTCAGAGATTAGGCTGGAACCCCCTCTTTGATACTGAAGCTTGCCTTGTTGAATGTTTATAGTAAAAATGGAATCCACTTACCTAGACACTGCAAATTCTTTCAATATCCAGAGAAAAACAGATCCCAAACACGTCCCTACACAGCTGGATATGGGGCATTTACTTGGGAATCAAATGCCATGCTCATTTGTGGGTGTGCCATCCACTAGCTTCTGAGCAGGGACACAGATCGATACCTCTCTCTCAAAGGGAGCAGCATTTTTACAGATCCCAGCTGCTCAATTGTTTCATTCCAAAATAAAAAGAAAATGTAATACAGCCTAGTAGCAGTTGTTCTTATTTAGCAGCCAGGCATTAGTAAGTCCCAATTACTCCACTCACAAGCAACAGTTGTGCTTGTACTCAAAAGTGCCATCATTTATCCTTCTGTTCTACTGTGTCATCTCTTTAGCAGTAACAGGTCCATCAGGAGGAATTCAAACATCTTTGTGTGTGGCAAGATTACAAGTGCCCCATAATTTATATTTATGGGCACGCTCCTCATTTGTCCTCTAGGAGAGAGCTGGGACAGAACTGGGCTGCTGCTTTAAAGGCTCAGAAGTTACTTTTAAAAGTCAGTATTTTTGCTACGCTGGCTCCCAGCTCTGAAGTCACCAGACAGAGCTTGTTTCTACTAGTTTCATCTATAAACGATGCAACAGCTGGAACAAAACTGCTTGAGATGCTAAACCTGATTGCACAACACAGCTCACAGCTCTTACAGAGCTATTAGTAGTCAAGAGTTTGTTAACTCATTGGGAGAGGGCTTGTTTTTCCAAAATATTCATGACAAAGTTTAATTAGATGAGTCTGGGTGAAAACCATGATCAGAAGATTGCAGGCATGATCTAGGACTTAGGGGCCAACGAGGGGATGGAAGAGCTTGCCACAGTCATTTCCAAACAGCTGTGCAGTGCAGGATTTAAAGGAAGCAGAACACAGGGGAGGTGAGGACAGTGGTGCAAGATCATCTCAAAGGTCAGTCAGAGACCATAGTAGTGCCTATAGATTCCAACACGCTGTTTGCTTTTGTGTAATAAAGCCACTGCCCTAACTGCAGGGACAAAGAGAAGATCAGACATATGAAGTCTCAAGTACCAGTGACAAGTGATGTTGCAAGGCAGATTTTTACTCTTCAGTTTACAACTGTTGTGTAAGTTAAGAGTAACACAGCGCAAAGGCAAACAGAAGACATCACACAGATCATCCACTGAACGAGCACTGATGAATCCAACAAGTTAAAGAAGCAGAAATTCAATTCAGACTTGCAGGAAAGTAGAAAGCTATAAAGATTTCATAAAAATAAATCTAAAGACATATGCTCAAGCAGATGAACTATAGCAACTATGTTTTACCTCACCGCTCTCATAAGTCTAATGAACTCTTATAACCAAACTGGCATTCAGAACTATATTTTTTAGCCAGGCTGGTCTAAGCAACCACACGTGGGCAATGGACATTTCTGACACAGGCATTACTTGGCTGTGACTGCTCACTCGGCTCCTGATCAGGTCTTGGCCCAACACACAGCTTACGCCGAACAGCTCATCCTGACCTGTGCTGGGAGCAGCACCCCTGGCTAAACAAGCTACACGTATGCCAGATATGAAGGAGAGGAAGAGATAAGACCTGCTGTCCTTGCAGCTGTGCAAAAGCAACTGTTGGACAGTTTCTGGTAAGACTGAAACTCTTCAGAATTGACTGGAGCAATCTGCAGGAATAGCAGAAACCAAACTTCCATGATAAAAGGTGTAAGTCCATCACCTTGTCCAAAAAGCTTCCGAGCTGACTCACGAGCATCCGCATTGCTGAGGCTCCCAGGTCTCCACTGTGACAGAGGAGGAAGGATAAGGATTCTTACCATCAACTGGGAAACTGGCTCCTCATAAGCAGGTGAATTAGTGAATTTGTGGATTAACGAAGTAATGAATTAGAGAATTAACAGGTAACACCAGCCCACAGTAAGGGGACTGAGCCTTTGTTTGATTTTTACCTAATGAACTCATGTAATGAAGTTGGATTCACAGGGTACAACCTCCAGTAACTCTGAGAGGTCCAAATGAACCATGACACTTGACTCAGTACCGCAGTCAGAAAAGGTGTTCGTATAGGGTTAAGAGATCCTCATAGATCCCCAGCTAGCAACCAAGCAGCAGCTTCTTGACCTTTACAAAGACTAGTTTTGCTTTGCCATCTCCTTTGACAACACTGACAATGAGGTAATGCTAAGCCATTACAAAATTGCACAGACCTTACTAGCAGAGTTCACAGAAAAGCCTTAAAGAAGCAACTCCTACTTATAGATTTGCCTCCCTCCCCATCCACCCCCAGTTAGGTTTTCTTCCAGCTAACACATCATTGCAGCTAGAATAAGCTTTGCAAAAACTCATTCTCCAAAAAGCTTTTTCCACAATGCATGATGATATTTAATGAGGCCTTGAATTCTCCCAGCTGACCTGGCAGCTCTGTGCTTGCTCCAAACTCTTCCTGGCCTGCAAACATCCGGCAGGTTCATGTATGCTTTTCTCTGGCCAAGAGAGCATAGGAAACGCTAAGTGAATGAACCCTGAAACTCTTGGATTAGGGATATCGTTCGAAAGACTGCTTCCAGGAGGTATCCTTCCTCTCCGTTAGTCAAAGGAAATACTGCATCTAAATACAGCTGTTACCTTTATCTACTTTTACACTTCTTAGGCACAAGCTGCAGTGAGTCCATGGTTCCGGAGTATTTGACCAAAACAACTGTATCGGATCAGCTGCAGGAATGTGTATCTCAGAGCCTCATGTCTACCTTCCGCTATGAGGCATGCGAGGATTTCCTTCCACTGTGTTAGCCCTGCCGTCTTCAAACAGTAACATTGTCTGAGCTTTACCTTGACCGAGAAAAACAACTTTCATCAGCAAAGCTGCATTTATTTGTTGCCTAAAGAGGATATCCTTCCAGTTCCATTATATATTGGCCACCTGCTACGGACCTTGCAAGAGTTACAGGCTCCTGTTCACTCAAGGGCTTACACGCACCCTCAAGGCGAGAAACACCGCCTTCATTTCCAGTGTTGGTCACTTGGTTAGGGTTGACAGGAATCTGATCGAGAAATGGGGTTCCAGCACTGGAAGCATGCTCAGTTGTGCATGTACAGAGCCACTGAGCAATCTGAGCTCCCAGGACTCCAGCATAACTGCTCATTAGGCAGCAGCAGTGAAAAAGTTCAAGGCAGTTGAATAGCAACCACCATCAACAAGTCAGCCTCACGCAAGAGTCATCTTTTCACCCCAGACTTTCCTGGTGTGATGTTCTCCACATCCACCCCAGACTAAGCCCAGCAAAGATTCACCATGAAGGGAAGATTAAGGAAAAACACGAGTCGTGCCACCTCCTCCAGGAAACAGGTACTTAACTGGCCTCAACTAATTCAGAAACGAGACCCTTCAGAGAGACGGGTGCAGAGGCAAGGGAGTGAGGAGTACTCCGCGTTTGTGCCATTCCACTGTATCTTAGTGACAACGGTGTCTCTCCCGTGCTGTGTTAGGTGACAGAGGCAGGGATAAAATGGTAACTCCTGGCCAGGAGCAGGCTGTCACTGCTTCACCAACACCCAGGCTGCCTGCTGTGCTACTGCTGAACTGTAAGCATACGACGGTCAAGCTGACTCTTGCCATTGCCCTCACCACCTCCTTGGCCATCCCTTCCCAATAGTAACAGTATTAACAGTAATGTGTCAGTACCAACCTCCACTGCTAACAAAGTCCATTGTCCCAGGAGGAACCTCCCATAAAAGGGCAAAACAGGACAAAGGAATAAGTACATTAGTGCTAAAAAAGTCAACAAACAGGACTGCATGCACTGGAGGTGTGCTTGGGTCTCAGCCAAGCTATTTAACTGAGGTCTCAACCATATGTTGCATTCAGTATCGTTTCCTACGCACAGGACCCACCATGGGATAGGAACACGTATGTTCACGTGGACGTCTCACAGACCATCAGCCACAGTATTCAATTCAAGCAGCCAGGGACACTGCAAATTATCATAGACAGAAAAAAACTTTACTATATAAAAACTAAACAACTCTCTAGTTGTTGAATTCATAGTGAATTAATAATTGGCTTGCCAGACGTTATGCAAGAAGATTCAAGGGTCCTGAAACTTGTCTCCCTTAAAGTTTAAAAGGACATGAAAGACAGACAAGAATATTGTTTATTTTAAAAGAGCCCCCAGTGGGTGTTGCCCTATTATTTTCTGTATGACAGCTGCAAAGTTGCCTTCTTACATAGCTAGCACAGAGGATTAAGTGAGAAAGCCCCTCATTTTTACAAGAGACCAAAATTTTTCAGACAGCTTAACAGCCCAGGCACTGGCAGCCCAGGGGCTGATGGGATAAGCTATGCAGATGGAAACAATTATTTAGGAGGGGAAGAACTCCTGCATGCATGGAGCAACATCTCACCAAAACTGAAGCCTCCCACCAACACATTCCAGACTCTTGGAGTAATCTACCTTGGGGAATATGCTTTAAGCTACATCAGCTTTTGTATTTCTTTCTCCAAACTTCTTTGCAATCACAAAACATACTCCCCTGCAAACTGACCTAACGGTCTTGCCAAACAGCAACAAATACCAGAAGTATTATAAACATCTGAAACTTAAATGTGTTCAGAGAGCTAACTTTTCAAGAAACAAGTTCTGATCTCAGAGAAGCTTTTCACTACACAAACACACCTGGAGGGACTTATCCTCACCATTCACAGTGCTGCAGTGAATGACTTCTGCCTAAAGTCTGTAGCATAAAATAATGAATAAATCATACAGGCCACAACTGATACATAGAGTATCAAATTTAAGTGTCTCATACATCTTAAAATCATGTGTCTTAGAAAGGAACAGCATTACAGAAAGAAATAGCACTAACTGATAAGAAATATCTAAGTAAGGATAATCCTTTCCAGCCAGCTGCATGGAGAATATTTCATATACTATGCTGCAGGAGAAAAATTATTCCAGCAGGTTTCAATTAACACTCACTGCCATATGGATTTTACATCGGAGGCAGGAAGGCTCAAACACCATGTCACAACTAAGACATTTTTATGTCTCCAACTGAAAGCCCTTAAACTGCTTGGAATAGAAGCATATGGGCCATAACATCCTCAATTAAGCAAACATTTTGCTGAACTGAGAGCCTAAAAGGCATACAAAGCTAGGATATGCTGTATTCTGGGTATTGCATTGCAGCCTCTAACTCTGAAGGATTAAAAAAAACCTAAGAGCATGTAAACTTTAGTTCCTGCCCCACCAAGCCAAAGCAGAAGAAACCGGTAGAAGTCACTGAGTGATTTCTAACGAGGCACTAAAGGAGCGGGGGCTCCTTCGCTCTGTGTAGGGAC
>NW_010230055.1:0-2392 GCF_000690775.1 Eurypyga helias | reverse complement strand
TGTAGGGAAGGGCACTGTTCCCTGGAGCAGTTTACATGTGCTGTCACGAGCACACGTGAAGGGCTCCTCAGGTCACCACCTCATCCAACCTCCTGCTTAAAGCAGGGTCAAAACAGAAGCCAGACCAGGATGCTGAAGGCTTTGAATGGTTGCATCTTGTAAAGGACTGAGGTGTCACCACCGCTGTGGGCCCTTGTTTCAACACTCCCCTCTACTCACAGCAAGCGATATTTTTCCATAAAGCAAGCTGGACTCTCACCCCTTTCAACATTTTGACAAATGACATGATTCCCCTCCCAACGAATCGAAGATGGTATGAGCTGAAAAACAACATTTACGGGGTTTTCCTTTGAATATCAGACACAAAACCTCAAAATCATGTCTAGATTAAACCAAGAGCTGTGCTGCTGCTGCTGCGCCCTCTTGGGGCACACAGGACCAGGAGCCAAATCTCAAGCAGTATTTTTCTCCGTGTAGCTGGACCCAAGAACCCCAATTCCTCTTTACTAAAAACAGATGTCAGCCAACTTAAATCATCCCATGACTCCTCCAGGAGAAGGATGTAAACAGCCACAGCTCACCCAGCTGTTACCAAGAGAGGCCCCACTTACAAGTTAGGGATCCAACATGCTACAAAAGTGCTTATCCCAAAATGCTTTGGCACGCTGCTTTCCAACATGTTTGTCACTGAAATCCATCAACACATTAGGTTACTTGAGTTTACGCTAGATTAGAGTTTGGGTCTTTTATTAACTTCTTCCAGAGCTTTAAGCTCAGAGGAGAAAGAAACTGATTATCTGTGGTTTTCAACATACAATGCTTCCCAGTGGAATCCTAATGTTTAACAAACCCCACCCCTGTAACATGCCTGCAAAGCAAATGCTTTATAAATAAGGGGCGGGGGGGAAGAGAGATTAAGTGATGTGCAAAAAGTTATAAAACATCTACGGTACAGTTTGGTATATAGAAATGCAGGCTTCTGTCTCCCAGGAGGCTTAACCTCAGACAAAAGAAACTACCACTAATGCTATGCTCCAAAATGTTCAGTACAGATTTTGGTATCAAACTTCTCCACCTGAGAAATCTACGTACTTGTTACAATATAGAAGCATTCTGGGATGGAGACTGCTGGGTGCATATGAGAAATGAGAAATGGTGCTTTGTCCCTGGTGAGCAGGAAGCCTTACAAGTGACCTAAATCCAAAACGACAGAAAAGCCTTCCTTTTAAACCAAATCATCTATTTGCAATCACTGCAAACAATCACACTGGAAGGAGCTCTACTACAATATCCAAGTCGGCAAGCTCAAATGCTCCTGCTCATGCCCAGAAAACAGCTTTTGCACACAAGAGCAAAGGGGAAATTAAAGCACAAATTCACTGATGCTATCCCAGTGCTTGCAGGCTGCAAGGCAGCTTGATTAAACCAAGGTCATGCTACATTCACATTGTGAACTCCAAATGCTTAGCAAAGACAGACACCATGGCAGGCGTTACAGCTAGATCAAGGGTAAGAAAGATTTTAACACAGGTTAAAAAGTCAACAGGGTTCAAATCGAGTCCCTGTGACCCGTTCTCCAGATCAGGTTCACACATCACCAACCTCTTCCAAGAAGCACAGACCTACAGCAAAGCCAAAATGACCTTTCCATACTACTTTTAGCCAAATCCTCACACGTTTTATTGTTGATATCCAAATATTTAGTCGTGCAGTATTTCTCATAGCTCAGAGACAGGAAAACCAGGTATAAACCACTACTGCCATCAGCATAGCTGTGGTACTGCAGGAACCAGTAACCCTCAAAGCAGGTTTCTCAGGCAGGTTTCGCACGCTGGCACCAACCTCCCCGCCGTTACAGTGACATTGCAAGCGACAGCCAGCCCAGCCGAGCTAACGCTATTCTGAGTGTATTTACACAGACTAAAAACTGCCTGAAGCGTGTGCTTTGGTATCGCCAGGCTTTGAAACATCACCGTGCAACGCAAGAAACAGCAGCGTTCCTCTAGGTAGCTTACCTACTCACCTCAGTTCATCTACTTCTTTGCAGTGATGATCCCAGTAAAACGTTTTTAACCCGAATGGTGGCATTTTGGCAACTGCCTCAAGATAACTGTCCCTAACAGAGTCGGACATACTCCCGCAGCCTCACCGAGTGACATCCCACAGGGACAGGGACATCCCCAGCCATTCAGCCGCAAGATGAATCTTTCACGCCAGCACAGTTTTAAGTCCCCACAGACTAGGTGGAAAGACAAAAGCCTGCAGACTGCCAGCAAACGTTCTTCTCGCTGGCTCAGGGAAGGCAGGAGATGTCAGCAGCGGGGCTGAGGCTGAACCACCCCCCGCTCCCCACTCGGAAGCCACATGCCGCAGCCGTCGAGCGCTGGACGCG
>NW_010230054.1:0-48182 GCF_000690775.1 Eurypyga helias | reverse complement strand
TGTGGGAGACAAAGGATTAATTAAAAGAACTGTTAAACAGGCAGCCTGGGTGACTTGCTGGAACTTACACAGAGTCCATAAGGAGAGCTGGAGTATTCTATCACCATTCTGGTCTCCTGCCCATAAGTTCATCCATGTCCAAAGACAAAATTCAAAGGAATGTGCAAGCCAGGAACCAAACTTTATTATGTGACTCATTATTTTTTGCTAATGATCCTCTGCTCTCCAAGTGCCTGGCATCATCTGGAATAGTAAGAGAGCTAAAGAGAAGAGCGACCTCTAATCTTCCTGCCACTAGGTCAGCTAGCAGCTCAGGGACAGCACACTGCCTGCATTCGGAGAAACGAGTGTCTGTTTTCCAGGGGTTGTTGTGATCAGCTCAGCCTAGCCCCACTGCGAGGAAGCAGGGTGTGAGGTGATGCCAACCCAGCCTGGACTGTCCCTTCTTTCTTTCCAGGCTTGGCTTTTTGCTGACTGGGTATGAGGACACTTCCTTGGGTTTGGGGGATTATCTCATTACCCTTTCTTTCCATCCTTAATTCAATATATTGTATATAATAATTTTACGCTGCCATTTCTTGGTCTCTGTTACACAGGTGCTGGGAAAATATTTTAGAGATTATTGAATATACTTTTTTTTTTAAATAGATGTCTATTTCATCTCTGAGTATCCCACGATGCATACTTACTGCTTAGAGTTTACAAATACTGAGAAAGATTAGAGCATCTGAAACCTTAGTCTTTTCTGTAGACTGCATATTTAGTCTAAATATTACCGTACTGTTACCTTGTACACTGGCTGTGAGGACTCAGGAGGGACTCAGAATCAGGTTAAACATGATAGCTCCAGAAAGTGAAAATAATGAATCACGTGAGAAGGTTTACGCTATCTCACTCAACCCTCTCCACCTCCTTGCATGCACATTGCTAGATTTGTTAGAAGTCCGTCTGTCAGTCCTATTACAGGCAGGTTACAAGGCCTTGTAAGAGTTTTCATGGTGTGATGTGGTAAGGCACTAATTACTTTTTCTTGTCATTTAACAATACCCCTCTTTTCTTGTTAAACTTATGGCAAAGGAAGAAGTCCCAGGAAAACTCAGGCTTGGTCTGTGTCCGAAAGAATTATCTTTGCAATGGGATAATCCTCACCATGTCAGTTCGGAAGTCTTTAAGTCTGGATTATGTTTGCAATCCAGTGCAAAGTGATGATACCAGATCAGAGTATCTGGCCCATTCTGTTTGGTGAGTGACAATTCTGCATATAGCAACAGGGCTTCTGCCACTAGATATATGTGTTCATAAAAAGAGAAAGAAGGTGTTTGGGATTTATTCTGGCTCATTATGTAGAATCAAAAAATGCTTGGCTGTAGCTGTCTTGACCCAGGGTGGCTGTAAGAAAAATAAGGCTTCAATTTATGAAAAGAATTCAAGAAAGTAAACCAGAGTTCTGGTACAAACTCCCTTCATTATAGATACCATTTTAGGGGAAGAGTTGACCACTCTGGGCTAAATTTCTTTTCCTGTAATATAAGTTTTGTACTCAAAAATTTAACTGGATAAGTAACAGATGTTTTGTTCTGGTGACTGAGTGACAGATTAAGAAAATACTGGGACTGTAAGAGCACAAAATTTATTTATTCATGTAGTCTTTTAAATTACATTTATACATGTGTCCTACTCCCTCCAGTTACACAGGAAAAAATAATAATTGCAGGTTAATCAGAACCAGTTACTTCAATGTAAATCAAAGGTTTTGCTTTTGGCATTTCTTTTGTTTAGTTCTTGGGGTTTTCTTAAAATTTTATTTGCAAGGGAAGAATTATTTACTATCTTTTTATTTAGTTTTTTAAAACCTCCTCCTGTCTGGCATCAGGCCATGGCTTGAGATCATCTAAAATGTTGCCAACCAAGCATATTTAACCCATGTGTGAGACCTCACTTTTCAAATGCAAAACCAAATATTCTACAGATATTCAGATTTTCTTTTCTCCTTGTTCCCTTGGATATACTGAGATGGAATTAAGTAATTTCTTTCCAAAGTATAAAAAATAAGTTTAAAAAGTGCTAATGTATCAAAATGTTATCTATGGTGTTAGATATATGTTTGTCAGGAATACCACCATCTTGGCTGATCTGACCCAGGGAAATCCTAGACGGGCATGCTGATCTCCCTCCACCTTCCTCTGTGACTCCAACTTTACAATAACCTGCAGCTTCCTTAAAAATTAAAAATGCCAGCAACATATGTCAAATAAATTCAAAGTAGGCTTCATTCAGTATCCTGTAATGTGAACTCTGGCTGGAGGCTCATTTCTGGGACATCTTCACAGAAGGGGAAGCCATTGGTTAAGCACTGTCTGTGTACATTAGTAGATAATACTTACTAGATATATAGAATCACAGAACGGTTTGGGTTGGAAGTGACCTGAAAGATCATCTAGTTCCACCCCCCCTGCCATGGGCTATAATAAATGACTATTATACACTATATGTTATTCAGTAAGTCTTGTTTTTCTTTGGTGTAAACTGAATCTTAAACAACATGGTGTACTGAAAAACAGGGGAAAAGGGACAATTGTCCTGCTAGGGCAATCCTGTCCTGTGAGAAATCTCATGTCTGAGTTGAGAGGTGCAAGGGTATGAGAATAACAACACAAGGAGAACAGCAGGAGAACAATGCAAGAAAAACATCGTTTAGGTGAAAGATTACAGAGTGAAAGACAGAGTACAGAATTGCAAATCCGAGATCCTTAGCATTACAAAGGTTAAGGCACAGTTTGAAAGTGGGGAACTTGTGGAATTTGATGAGACAGTCATTATTCCTCACAGAAAGAAAGACAAGATCAATAGGAAAATAAATAGACCCCTGGAAGCTTGACAGGGTTTTACAAGCTCCCTGAATTGCTCGGTTTCCTTGCTGTGCATCTTTCAGAGCAATAATGATACCTGGCTCTATATCCAGTGGTGAGACATCAGCTTGACAGTTTCAGCTGCAGGGAAAGGGGGAAATATTAGGTGTATGGCAAATATGCCAACAGCTGGGGTTAATGGATGTGGAAATGTATCCTCTTGGAGGAGACCTGGAACCAGGAGAACTCTGTTCTAAATTTTTAGGGTTTGCTGAGCCTGTGATGATTTCATGGCCAAAACTGTCCCCCTCCACTATGTGAGGCTCTCAGCTGCTTGGTCATCCAAGACGTTAACCATAACTAACCTCAGGACAGCTCTTGTGAATCATGTTGACTATCTGAGGACACACTGAAGAAGAGAAGCATTGCCAGGAGAATTTCTTAACAAGACAGAACATCCTTTCTTGACCTGTCCAAGGGTTGTGAAACAAATTTCCCAAGGGCACTCCTTGCCTAGTTGCTCAACAGCAACAGTTTGACCTGTCCAAGGGTTGTGAAACATTTCTCAAGAGAACTCATTGCCTAGTTGTTCAACAGCAACAGCTCTAATGGGTATGGAAGCCAAAAAAATCTGGAAAGTTAAATGAGACAGAGTAAAAGAGCTAACAGACAGGAGTCTGATTGTAATGGCAGGGCATGAAAGAAATTTGGATGAAGGTATGGAGAAAGGTTTCTCTGGAGGATAATATGATGTCTTTGGCACAGAGTGTGGTGGTCCTGGGTAGTATGCAGTAGATACTGGTGGGGTTTTCAGTGCTAGATAATTGAAACAACATTTCTACCACTTCTTTCTTGTAAATATTTTCAAGTTCTAGGAGTTCCACTAATATAAGCTGAATGCAAGCCATTTTGCTTAAGAGTAATAATTTCAAAACTGCAATCAACTATTCATAAATTGCTGAAACCCATTCTGCTGCTCTTGGTTTCATGGCTCAGGGCTCAAAGTTTGTAAAAAGAAGAGTGGTTCTTTCTGCATAGAAAACCCTTGAGAAAAGCTAGTCTTCAATTGCCTATTTGGGAATGACATTAATTACAAAATACCCAGACATAGTAACCACACAGAAAGCTGTCAGCGACAATAGCATGAATACTCCTAAGGGCTTTGGCCACATAACCTGCATGCTTTTGCATCAATTCAAGTTGACTAATAAGATGACAGATTAAAAGGTTCTTTCTTTTCACTCCCAAATTCAAGTCCAAACTTTGCTGCAAAGCTCTAAATTGTACTCCAGTGAGGGTCTCTCTTTGGCTCACATGTTCCAGCATGTGCTTCATCCTGGAAGTTTTTCCGATTTCATCCAAAATTTGCACACGTCTTCCTTGTCCAGATATTCCTATTCTTTGGAATGAACTCTCTGCTTTGAAGGTGAGAGGAATTTTTTCATTCATAAATTTATTCAGGCCAAATATAATGTTCTAACTTTCTGGAACCTAGAAACACAAAGTGGGATTTCTTCTTTTGAATTCTATTATGGTCAGCATAAAGATTACCATTTGAGAAAAACAGGTTAAAAATCAGCCTCTGATAAAATAATAATTCAATTCACTCTAAGAAAGAATAAACATTGGATATGCTGTTGCAGGCAGGCTACAAAATGGGGGAGGAAAACAGCAGAAATAAAATTCAAGTCCTAATTTTAGTAATCGACATATGGCAGTGTTAAACAGAACTTGCAGAACTGCTATAACAAAGGGTAAGTTCACACAATCACAAGTCTTGAGTTATTACAGATTAGCAACATATCATTTCTCATCTGATATGGACGTTCTCTGCCACTGAAAATGTCATCACCTACACAAAGTGTCATAACTCAGTCATATGGAGCCATGTGAGTAAACCTTAAGTGCACATGTTCTTAGGAAGAACAATCAGTTGTTAATTTTTTGTCTCTGGAGTCTAAATTTATAAAGTATCAGGCATGGAGTTGTGATCATCTCTATATAAATTTACCAGAAACTTATTGTGAAGTGAGATTCATCTGACCTAATGTGCATGTCTCCACGTAAGCTAAGCATCCGGGCTGCTGTTACAGGCAAGGGAGAGAAATGAGTGTTTCTGGACTGCTACCGACTTACTTCCAAAGAAGCTATGTAGAATAAGGTGCATAAATCATGTCCCAGTAGGGCCTTTTGCAATAGCACTGACTATAGAGACCTGAGGGCCTTAGAAGAGGTTGTCACTATGGACATCTGCAATTAGCCCATTCCTGGTGTTAAAACTAAAACAAGCACTAACATACGCAGGAACAGAAACAACTCATGCATCTAAAAGGATGTTTTCAAGCAGGATCTCTAAAAATCAAGTAGCAAAGGTAATGGTCATCAGATGGCTAGCTAACAGTTGCATTAACACTGCATTAATAATTCATCCTTTTATGGAGACAGACTGTATAGTCATGTTGCAGTGTCATGATTTAACCACAGCCAGCAACTAACTACCAAACAGCTGCTTACTCACCCAGTGGGATGGGGGAGAGAATTGGATGAAAGGGTAAAAAAAACCTGTGGGCTGAGACAAGCACAGTTTAGTTACTGCAATAAAATAATGATACTACTTCTACTACTACTACTATTTGGTGAAAAGGAAAACAACAAAAAAAGAGAGGCAAAAAACACAAGAAAAAAGATAAAGTGATACAACCTCTCACCACCTGCCAAATGACACACAGCCAGTCCCTGAGCAGCCATCCCCTCACCCCCCAGCCAACACACCCTTACTTGTCTATCGAGCATGACATCTTATGGCATGCAATATCCCTTTGGCCAGTTTGGGTCAGGTGTCCTGGCTGTGCTCCATCACGGTTTCTTGTAGAGAAGCAGCAGAGAACACAGAAGCAGTATAAGAAACTAAAAAAAGTCCTTAGTTTAATGCAAGCATTGCTTGGCAACAACTAAAAGATCAGTGTTAACAACATTCTTCTCAGCACAAATCCAAAACATAGTCTCATGGTAGCTACTATGAAGAAAATTAACTTGTTCCCAGACAAAACCAGCATGTGCAGTTAGAAGAATATTTATTACGTGTCTCTTATTTTATATATTTTTGGTAGAACAAGCAGGAGAGCAATATGATAACATCCAGATAAATCATCCAGAAATACATACATATCTACAACAATGAAGAAAATGTCATTTTCTTATATTTCATACCCATTTCTGTTAAGCTGTAAGTTTCATTTGCTCTCCATGCAAAATGTTTTTATCTACAGATACTGATTAGATCAACCAAAGCCTAGAAAGTACATTTTTTATGGGAAGTCCAGTGATATGGAGTATAGGGATGTAGTTGCCTAGGGGCATCTTTACAGTCTTCTTTCTTTTATTAAACAGTTTCAGTGTGTTTGATGTAGTTACCCAGACATCCCACTGCCATTGCTTTCAGAGGGGAGAAAGTGTCACAGATTTTCTGCGACAGTTGAAGATAGCATATGGCCTCACCTGAGACAGGAGAGTCATGGGTTGCATGTGATGAATCAGTGTATAAACACTTGAGACTAGAGAAGATGCCATATTACTGAGCATATATACAGATAAATATATACATATATATGACACTAATCTGTCTTTTATAAAAATCAACAAGGCCATCAGTTTGTATGCTACACTCCAGGGCCTAACAGACAGACATAAAATGAAACTATATTATAAGTATCTTCCAGTCAGAAGTGGACTGAACAGAATTATTATTACTTCTTTTGTCTTAGAAGGGATCCTTTTCATTTATTTGCAGCACATATTGGCATTTATTTACACTGCAATGACAATTCATTTTGAGTTCCTTTTTAATATATTTATTACAGCTCTGGGTTGGGTTTTCTGCATTACTGCTTTTCTAAACAGCAATTTCCAGTTTTCTATCTCTGCCAATTATTTTTTTCTCCACAAATATACTACTTAACATTTATCTGTTTTAAGTCTCATTTATTTTTATCTGCCTCTGCTGGCTTGCCAATGACTTTGCAGCTATATGATGCTTTGGACAATATGAGCAATTCACAGCCATTATCACTAGACGAACTCCTCATATCTTTTACCTTTTTTATTTTATCTTCACCTATTTATTCCTGTTACATGATTTTCTTGGGTTATAAATTCTCATCATATTCATTTGGTAATGACTAACTATTTGATACCACTGCTTCACTGCCAAGATAGACCAATGCCAGCATTTTAGTGCATCTGAATGTCACCGATAAGAGCCCTGAAATGGACATGGGATGCCAAGCTGGATTTGGATCTTCAGCTCCTCGAAGTGTCATGCTGTAAAGAACTGATGTTCGGTTGCAGTCCCCACTTCTTGAGACAAATTAAATGTATGACTCAAAATAAAAAAAGAAAACCTTTCTTTATTAAATATTGTGAGTTGCAAAACAAACTTATTTTAAAATTTCCTTATGTCTCCTTATTTTGAGATCTCAGGCAGAAAACTGTTGTGAGAATTGTTTTTGACTCAAAAGAAAAAGGTTATTTAGCATCAGTCTACTTAAATCTTGTTAGAGGCTGATTCTCAAGATCTGAACTTGAGTTAACTTAAAAAAAAAAAAAAAAAAAAAAAAGATTGCCCCCACCATGAGGTACATGACATATTGCCATTTCAGAATGGTCCTGGTTTCATAGTTGTTCTTCCTATTCATTAATGTATCTATATCAGACCTGTCAAATCATTAAACTGTCATTATGGAAATGCTATAGATATGAAACGCATGAGTCATACCCAGACTTCTGCTTTGTTGAAATATTTTCATTCCAGGATGCATGTATTACTATCAAGTTCATGGGTTCAGCTATTACCAGCTTGAATAAATTGCAAAAGGAAACAGCAAATAAATGTAAAGATGTTAAAAGCAGCTTTTAACCTGTTTCTTAGAACCTCTCAAATCTTTCTGCATGTTTGAAGACTTTTCTTGGTTAAAGCCACCTTCCTGGTCACAAGCAACCACTTCAGCAAACAACTGAAAAGCTGCACAGTAAGCAAACAAATTGAAAACAAAATGCCAGCTTCAGAAAAAAGGGTTCCTGGGGACATTAAGGAAGAGCACCAGAGTCTTTTCCAGAAAAGACCTCGTGAACCAAAAGAACTGGTAGATGGGACCATTATTTGGAAACCGTATTTTGAGGAGAGTTTCACCCAGAGGTTGTGGGGGTGGGGGGAAAGCTCCCTTTGCCCACGGCTGCTGGGGAGCTTACAGCAGCCTGTAAGGCCATTGCACTGGGTAAAAGCTGGTGCTGAACGTGTTACTTATGCCTGGGCCATTGATGGCCTTCTGGAAAGTGTCAAAAATTCCCATGCACCTGAGCGAACATGGAGAAGACAGAAGGGTGCCATTGTCTCTTTTTTTTTTGCTCAGGCTTGCAGCAGGCAAAGAAAGCAAATTGGGCATATGGGGACAGCAGAGTTTGAGGAAAATATACTGCAGCACAGGTTTCTCCACTGGACAAAGTCCTTTTACAGTTGTACCTCCTCCTGTGCCTCTCCTCTGCTGCTGCACAAGGGGTCTTTGCTCTGCCCCTACTTGAGTGACTTGCCTCTCCACAGCTGGGCAAAGGGGCCATATGGGGGGTCTGTGAGCAGCCCTGAGCAGTGGCAAGGGGAGGCAGGAGCCCCCTGGCTGCCTGGCACAAGCCTTGTGCTCTCCTCAGCACGAGCCTGGCAAAGTGGTTATTTGACCACTGCTCATATAGCTAACGAGGCAGGAAAGATATTTAGCAACAGAGGCAAACAAAGGAAAAAAAACCCCATATCTAATGACCTGGAGCTAAAAGTGGACATATTCAGAAAGCAAATATGAAAAACTTCAGAGAATAATTAACCACAGACCGAGATGATAATAGTTCCATTGAACTGGATAATTCGTATTATTTTAAAATAAAGATTTGGTGTTAATCCTCGCCAGGGTAATGATTGCTCAGACTCCATCATTTTGTACATGAAGACCAGATTCATTTGTCCCTTCTATATTATTGTAAATTTGCCTTGTTCAATTGTGGGTTTTTTTTTTTTTTCTCTCCCCTCAGGTACTTGGTCTCAAGGTCTTCCAGCAATTTCATGCAGTCAGACCTTGACTTTACTGCTCTGTATACATAAATGCCATCAGTAAATTCTGTCACCCAGCTATGCAGCATTTTTAAAAGCTCATAAACAAAGTTAGAATAGAATAGTTAGTCCCACACTTTGGAGGCCTCAAATACACTATTTATTTCCCTGTGGAAAAAACAGCATGGGTATAGTTCGTTCAGTTAATTAAAGGTTTTCCTCCCTTTCTGATGGGAGTTTAATTCTTGTTTAAGGGTAGGAGAAGATCTGTTCTGCATCGAACTTGACAAGGAGGGATCTGTAACACACCTTTATGATCAGCTTCTGCTGCCTGTCCCATTCCAGTCACAGTTACAGAAGTCAAACCCCTGTCAAAAGCCTACAAGGCTTTTGATGTTTGCATTTAAGTCACTTAAGTACGTCTGCTTGGACAGGATATTGCACCAGCTGTCATAGGACCCTTCACAGCATGTCTGCTAACAAACTGAAGTTGCAGCCACATTTGACTTTACAGATGATATTCTAATGCACTTGCTAAGCCCATCTTGAGTTATAATCAAGAAGTACACTTCAGATAAGGAGCTCTAGAAGTTCTGAGGTAACTTCTCACACTGCCTTTCAGCTATAGCTTGCTTTCTGAGTGGTCCGGAACAGACAGGTACGTTTGGCATAGCTACATGAGTAAGGTGCTTCTGAAAAGTAAACAGGTGTGCAGCCACATCTGTAAGCACCTGAAAATATTTCCTTATCCCTGAGAAGTCAGGAGTATAGGGATGGACAGGCCTTGTACTAGTAGGGATTTTTCCCCTGTCTAAGAATGACCTAACTATTTAGGAAACATTCTCAATACTTAAAATTGAACATTAAAGTATTAATTTGATATTAAACTTTTTGAAGCATACAGCTCCAATAAAAAGCTATTGATGCTTCAGATTCAGACAAAATGTTCCTTTGACACATCTTGAGAAGATAAATTGACATCTTTTTTGTAAATGGGGTGGCTATGATGGCAAGCAGCCGTGCACAATACCTCAGTCAGGAGCAGTCAATAAAACTGGAGGAGGAGAACCATCGATCTAAAAAACCTGTGTTCATGTAAATTACTTTTAACTAACCCGGTGGTAAAAGGTGTATTTATTTTCTAAGGGTACTTACTACATTTATTTCTGCTGTACCCATGATTTACATACACTATCTCTGGGAAAAAGGCAACTCAATTTAGGCTATACGCTAACCTGTCAGGTGGAGCTCCACTCTGGGCTCTGCCTCTCTCTACCTGACATTGCGCACATTGTCTGCACATTAATTTTCTATCTGGTCTGTAAATAGCTAGTGCTTCCTTTCTTCACTGCTCTGCTTTGTATTTTAGAGAGTGAGTGTTTCAGAGCTAGGATTGTACATTTCTATACACTCCTTAGGCCCAGAGGATGAATTAAGTGCTATAATTCTAATATGACTCAATATGATGTATCAATTCTAATATGATGTAGAGTCTACTGTAATACAATTACATTAAAAATTAGTAGAAGAAACCTGATAAACCAAGCTTCTAGATTTAGAATATGTAAACACTGAGATGAAAGCTTTAAGGCCATCTATCTCTCTTTTGTGGCAGATATCAGCCCTGCTCAGAGGTGAATGAATAACGATATGGTTTGATCATGAGGTGCGAGGACAGGATACATAAAAATTATTCAGTGTCTTTTCCAATACAAGAAAAAGATGGCATATAGGAGATTCAAAACTTATGAAGTAGCACCTTTTTTTATGCTTTGTGTATCTGACTTGTGAAAATCCTTGGCACAAAATGTTAAAAGCTTATGTGGATTCCAAAACCAGTGGGACAAATTCATAGAAGAGAAAACAGTGGAGTGGCTCCTTCACTGTTCCCCAGGCATGCACAGTTGGAGTTTTGAAGTGAATCTCCTGGATGGCCCCATCTCTTGTGTCTTAGTTTGCATTGTGGAATCATCTCGCAAAGCATGAATGGGATTCCTCTTGTAACGGACTAAACGGGCTGGTGTGCTCTGTGTCTATACAAAACAGACCACAACCACACACAGGAGCTCTGTCCATGACCTACAGCTAGTCTTACATGAAAAAGTCCAAGAAGAATGTCTAAGGTGGATGTCAGGGCCCTGGCACCAACTGTTTGACTCCGTCCACTCTCGTTTCCTCTCTCTCACAAATGGCTAGTAAGGTGCTTGCCTCTGGCGGGTCACATCTGGAGGATTACAGCTTTTAGTTTTCTGATATACCTCTGCCATTGGAGCTAATTGCAGCTGTAATCAGATGTCACCCTGGACACAGGGTCCCTGGTGGTTTACCAGGAAGTTTCACAGATACCGTTTGAGAGCAGACCTGCGTATTTCTGGTACCTGAAAGTTTTTTTAATCTCCTGGTCAGATTCTTCTCTTTCACATGGTCATAGATACCCTGTCACAAGTCCTTTCACCTCCTCACCATTGTCTAAATTTTTCTGTTCCCTGTTTTTCTTCCTTTCCCAGATTTGTCTGCCTGGCTGCCATTCCCTAGCTATGTGCCTTATTTCCTAACAGTCACAGCTGCTGTAGCCTCTATCAGAAGGCTGAAAAGAAAAATGACCCTTCCACTCCTCTGACCTTTTGCTGCATCATGTTCACTGTAAATGCTGCATGTAAGAACTCAACTTTCACACCTATTAAACAACTATTGTTGTTTAAAAAGTTGCCATCTGAGATGCATGTCTTAGCCAAAAATGACAGAGAGGGCATGTTTGTGACCGATACCAGGGAAACCCTCTCCCTACCTCTGCCACAGGGTTCTCCTTCCAGAGGAGGAAACATCATCTGGGATCTTGGGGAAACAGGGAGGAAGTGTTGTAAGAATTAAATGCAAAGAGCATTGACAAAGTACAAATCTTCCTACTCATACAGACTGCCACACCCTGAGAAAAAGCCAAACCATCTTCCTAATTTTAAAGAAAGGCTGTCACACTGAGGTGAACCCTGTGTATAGAAAATTTCAGCCTAGATAGTTAAAAGTTGATGAGTAAAGAAGAAACCGTACAATGGTCAAATCTTTGATGCTACCGGCCACAGATGACGTTGCTTACAAAAATGTAAGGTATAAGAAGTCCTCTGTAAGAAGATAGATCCTACCTTTTTATTGATGATTTTGTGGGCTTGAGATAATTTAAGATGTGTCAGACATTTTCTTTCTTAGAAAGAAGATAACTTGATAAACCAGACAGGTGCAAGATTATACATAATTGTGGTTTAATTTTTAATTTCAATTATGTATTTACTTGTGAAACTTATACCCTTGCCAGGGTTACCATTTACCCAAACCCACAGAACTTACTAGTACTTAGCTGGAGTCTTGCAGAAATCAGAGGAATTACACTGGAACACAGCAGGATCCCATTGTCCTGTGGACCACTCCCCCAGCTCCCTGCCCCAGGCACATGCACACAGATACACACCCCCCTTTTTTGTTCAGTTTACAGGGAGCTCTTAAGGGGCAGAAACCAAAGGAGCTTTCCCTGTAGATAGGAAATAGCTGTGTTTTAAGGATAGGGCATGGTCTGCTGACTACTGTTATTTAGCCCCGAGGAAGGCTGACTGAGTTCTCTGCTGGCAGAAGCAAGCCCAATTTACTCAGCATTCACAGGTTCCAGGGTGGGAACGGTGAACAGAAGCCAATTCTTTCATATCAGGATAAATACCACATTTCCCTTATAGGTTTTTCTTGGGGTTTTTTTGTTGTTGTTTTTTTTAGGAAAAATAGCACATTTCTCATATTTTTTGTTTGTTTGAACCCAAATACATACCGGAGGGTAATCAGTTATAGAAGGCAGAGCTGACTGAAATAAATATAACTTTGCCCAGAATGAGAGAGCTGTTGATGAACTTCTTTTAAGTCAAAAGGAACTAGATAGCACAATAACAAAATACTGCAGAGGACTTCCGACTGGCTTAACTTATTAAATGATAATTTATTCGCAATCAGTGGAGAAGTCCAAAATAGATTAGATGATTATTCATCTTCAACTTGTATGCACACATTTGATGGATAGGGTTTTTTTTTTTTTTCTCCTGTAGGTCTTTCACATCTCAGGTCAGAATTCATTTTCTTCCTGTCTCAAAAGACAGGAGAAGGATAAGAAAGTAGAATCACGTATAGATGGACCCAGTGAGCAAGAACTATAGCTCAGTTATATGGCAGCATTGTGATGATGAGTGAATGAGGGGCACGTACTAGTTACATGCAAATACACTGAAGCTGATATTTTGAAATAGGCCAAGAGAACAGTGTGCACCCAAGTTAAGATGTTATTATTAGGGCTTCCTTTAATGGTCTTTAAATGAAACTGGATGAATATGAAAATAATCCAACTCATTTTTTCATCGCTGTAAATCTCCACTGTACTCTTAAGGGTCAAAGCGAATTATGCAAAAGCATTAGCTGGGCAGCATGGATAGCATAAAGGAATAGACATGACATACCAGCTTCTTTTTACTGTCTAGTAACGTACAAATGAGTGAAGTTGCAAAGCAATTCACAACCTGCAGGACATTAGATCTAGAAAGCTCAGGTTCCCTTCCAGCATGGAAATGCTCACCACATGCTAGCAAGTCTTTCACAAATTCACACAGCCCCCAGAAGCCTAGACTATTTAATCCAGTGGAAGAACATGTAAGAACTTCTCTTCTGAGGCAGCTCCTTCTTGTCCTGGAGGCACCACCATCACTAACTTCTAGACCCATCGCAGACCATCCATACTCCCAGCCTTCACTGCAGGTATGAAATCTGCATGGCATGTATCATGGTGTAATTCAACTGGCAGCTAAGTACAGTACAGCCACCCACTCACTCCCCCACAGTAGGAAGTGCGGAGAGGATCAGAAGGCTAAAAGTGAGAAAATGCTTGGGTTCAGATAAAGACAGTTTAATAGGTAAAGCAAAAGCCACGCACACAGTCAAAGCAGAACAAGGAATTCATTCACCACTTCCCATGGGCAGGCAGGTGTTCAGCCATCCCCAGGAAAGTTGGGCTCCATCAGGCATTAATGGTCACTTGGGAAGACAAACACTAGTGTTCCAAACATCCCCCCTTCCTCCTTCTTCCCTCAGCTTTATATACTGAGCATGACAACATATCGTGTGGGATATCCCTCTGGTCAGTTGGGGTCAGCTGTCCCGGCTGTGTCCCCTCACAACTTCTCATGCACGCCCAGCCCACTCACTGGTGGGGTGGTGTGAGAGGCAGGAAAGACCTTGACTCTGTGTAAGCACTGCTCAGCAGTAGCTGAAACATCCCTGTGTTATCAACCCTGTTTCCAGCACAATTCCAAAACACAGTCTGATACAAGCTACTATGAAAACAGTTCATTCTATCCCAGCCAGAAACAGCAAAAAAAGTCATAAAACCCTCTACTCCTCAGTCAGATAATAATAGAGATGAGTGACTATGTAGGAGTCCCACTAGGATTATGTCATTGTTCTAGAACATCTCTTTAAAAGTAGGTATTAGGTCATATTGGAAGAGAGGGAAAATAGGCTTATTTTCAAACCTTACTTTGAGTAATTAAAAAATACTGAAAAATTTCTATACTAGCTCATGAAGTCATTTTGCCATCCAGCACTAATGTTAATGCTAGGGGATGTGGAAATATGTGTTCATATGTCTGACTGACATGAAAGAAATTAATTTTTTTATTCATTTATGTTAAGAGACAAGCCAAATAATGTTCATATGACAAGCTCCCAGATCACATGATAAAGTTCCTCCAGTAGTACTAGTTGTCACCAATTGCTAGAGTTCTCCATTTCTAGATGTAATGGCACTCAAAAACAAAGGCAAGTATTTTAGAAAATTGGATAGGAGAGAAGCTAAGAACAAGGACTTGAAACAATGTAACATTTACGTAATGTATGCCAGAAACTTTTCCTTTATTAAAAAATGCTTTCCAGTTAAATAACAGGCACTCAAGACAGCCATTATTTTCCTCTGCAATCATCCTTTCATGTAATCTATACAAGTATTCTCACAGGAATAATTACAAAGTATTCTGATGACTACTATTAACAATCAACTGAATTGCATTTCAGAATAGTTCCTCTCAGATTGTGACCATTTAAAAAGTATTGTCAACATATGCCCAGAAGTTTGGAGAGAAAATAGACTGAGTCTGCAAGAGAAGCAGAAAAAAGGAGAGACTGAGCCAGATAATTAAAGACACAGATGCAAAAGCTACATGTATGAAAAGAGATTGAATATAATTATAGAATTCAGGCTCTTGAGGAAGAATTTAATTTTCCAAGCCTCACTAGAATAATCCTTATGAAATCTTCTTAGAAATAAAAAATAGGGTTCCCTCTTCTGAATTATTTCTGAATTGTGGAAAAAATTAGGATAGAACAGTGGTTCAAATGACAATGTTTGAGGTTAACAGGAAAGCTTATCTCAGTTAGTATTACGAAGCATATAATACTAGAGTTTTGTTAAACTCTGTCCTAGACTGTGAAAAGAGTTTGCACAAGAAATTGCAAAGCCAGTAAAATTAATGTCTGGATTTGGATTTTTTTTTTTTTTAATCTTTTATTTCAGGACTGGTTTGATACCTGGAGAGTAGTAGCAAGGGGAAGTAGAACTGTGGGAGTGAAGTGGGTGATTCAAGGAAATAGAGATGTCTGACATCAGTATTTTACAAAATCTTGGAAAAGATTTCTAAGGAAAGCAACATAGATACTGACACGAAATCTAATGAGAAGTTTAATACCAAAGGTAGAGTCTTTAGTCAGCTCAAATACTTTTTTATTGATAACATTTTTCAGAGACAGGTAATACAGTGGGTTAACCCATTAAATAAAGTACTTTGTATAATGCTCATAGAAAATCGTTGGTGGCAATAAAAGAGAATCCAAGGTGAGCAGAGTTGACTCAAGCAGAATTACCAGGATAAAAAAAGAAGACTGTAAAAAAAGTTTTCCTTAGGGAGCAGACTTGAAATTGTCCCTGGTACAGATAATATTTGACCTCTAGGTATAAGTAGGAAAAAGTTGATGACGAAAAACAAATGCAGAGAGGTATTGTTGAAACTGAAGAAGACCTGACCAGACTACAGGAAGAGATGGATCAGCTGGTCTGGCAGATACAGTATAAAATCTAACAAAAGAAAGTGCAGAAGCATGTACCTGGAGATCAACAATAAGAATTCAGCTGTAGCCCTGCCCCACTGGCTACCACACCACCTACTTGCCCTCAAATTTCTACCCACCTTCTAGCCATGGGCTCTGCTAACTCCACAGTTTTTGACCCCAGGATCTCTACTGTGTGATATGTCACACCTTGCACGTTCACAGCCTTTCCCGCTGCATACATGAAGGGCCATCATTTTGATTCAGCCACTGTTTTTACAGCAGGCATCCACCGTTTTTGACAATACCATGTTCCCCATGTTCACAGGCATCCCTGTGACTGGCTGGCAAGACCAGCCACACCTCATACACAGCCCTGCCTCATACACAGAGGCTGCCATTGCGAACGGTACCATTCCCCACCTGCTTTCACACTGCTGTGAGATTGGTTTGTTGCTAATTTCTGAACATATCATACCCCCGTGAGCTCAAAGTACCTTCTGATTGGCTGCCCATTTCCTTTGGAACAGAATTAATGATAGATATAAACGTATATGCATATATATATATATATATCAGAAATCTGCATGTGACTGGATGAGTAGGGAGAAGCCAGAAGGGTGCTGTGATCTCCTGTTCCTGCCTGGACTTGCAGCAGACAAAGAAAGCAGAATGGGTATAGGGGGACAGCAGTTTTAAGGAAAAATGAAGAAGCCTGGAAAAACCTGACTGCCAACCAACTCCCTGGTTCAACAGACTGTCCAGAATTTCATTTCTCATATGTGAATAGTAGTAAGTGGGACAAATACAAGCCTTCTCCAGCTGTAAGCCAGCAGTCTCTCCCAAGTTCCTAGGTGGTCAAGAACATCAGATTAACAGGGTATTCCAGTGGATAGAGCCTCTTGCTCCTCTCCAGCACCTACAGTAGAGAAAGGGGGCATAAAAGAGTCCTGCATGTCCTGGACCTGGCTCTCGGAGGGCATTTGGAGGAGCCACTGGAGAGCATAGCAAGTAGGTTCCTCATGTGGTGCTACAGAACTGTCAGGAGGAGAATCGTGGTAATGGAAAATGTACAACAGCCTGCCCCTTCAGAGATAGGCTCAGGGCTCCCAAGGCCTGCCCCACATCTTCAGGAAGGGGGCAGGCATCTGAGCGCAGCTGGCTCACATCCTGCGGATCCACCTCAGTGCCTGAGGGCTCATTCTATCCCTGATTTGCTAGGCTGATGCTGGACAGCACATGCAACCTCCCCATTCAAACCTCCCACCCCACATAGCCCTCTCCTTACTTCTCATTGATAAAGTTAAATAGATTTGTCTCATTATTTATCTAGTGAAACTTAACATCTCCACAGAATTGTTGTCCACAAGTGACATGGCTACATGGGATTTTTCTGCAGTCAATCCCACTGTGGCACTCTAAAGCATATTTCAATCCTTTGGCCAAACATTGTTTTTCTTTTTTCTCCAATGTTTATGCATTGTCTTGAATTGTGAGTAATAGAATTTCATGCATGTTGTAGTTTAGGCCCAGCCACGAACAAAAGACCACATGGCCACTCACTCACACCTCCCCCCACTGTAGGATGTGGAAAAAAAATAAGTAAAGTTTCATGGGTTGAGACAAGGACAGGGTCGGATCACACACCCATTATGGTCACAGGCAAAACAGACCCTACTTGGGGGAAAAATCAGTTAAAAAAAAAAAATCAATTGTCAGCGTAGGACAATAAGAGACCAAACAGCAGATATTAAAAACCTTCCCCCTACTCCTCCCTTTTTCCCACGTTCATCTTTATTTACCTGCTTTTCCCAAATGGCGCAGGGGGGCAGCAGTTCATCACATGTTGTCTCTGCACTTCTTTCAGGGAGAGACTCCTCACACTCACACATGGGAGACAGTCCTTCACAAATTTCTCTGACCGAGTCCTTCCCATGAGCTATAGCTTTCTTCATCAGCTGCTCTGATGTGGGTCCATTCCACGGGATGCAATCCTTCAGGAGTATACTGCTTCAGAACAGGCTTCCCACAGGGTCACAAGCTTTTCCAGGCACATTCCCCTTCTCCAGCATGGGGCCCTCCTGAGGCTGCAGGGAGGTGTCTGCTCCCACATGACCCTCAATAGTTGCAGGGGCACAGCCTGCCCTCTCACCATGGGCTGCAGGGGAATCTCAGGTCCAGCCCACCTCCTCCCCATCTTTCTGCACTGTCTCTTGGTGTCTGTCCTGTTGCCTTGCTCACATGCCATTCCCCTCTCCTTTTACTCTTCTCTCCACACTGTTTCCAATTTCACTGCTGGTTCCCTTTGTTTTTCCCTCTTAATACACTAATCAGAAGTGCTAATTAGCTCAGCTGTTACCAGAGGCGGGTCTGACTTGGATCTGGTGGAGCTTCTAGCAGCTTCTCACAGGAGCCATCCCTATAGCACTTTCTAACGCTACCAAAAATCTACCACCTCACAAACACAAACAATACAGAATTTTCAGACCGAAAGGTTAAGTGGTCTTAAGTGAATTTAGAGTGGACACTGGAAGTATCCAATTAGTGATATCCTGGAACTACCTTCCAGAAGTATAGAGGAGAATAAACCTAATTTTAAAATGGATCATGACTGGATTCTGAGATGGATGAGAATGACATGGTTGGTTGCAATAAATTTGATCATGACCAAGGTCTCTCCCTGTCCTGTGACTTATTCCTGTGACTTGTGAGAACCCACCTGGACTACTGCATCCAGTTATAAAGCCCTCAGCATAAGAAGGACATGCACCTGCTGGAGCGAGTCCAGGGGAGGGCCATGAAGATGATCAAGGGGCTGGAGCACCTCTGCTATGGGGACAGGCTGAGAGAGTTGGGCTTGTTCAGCCTGGAGAAGAGAAGGCTCCGGGGAGACCTTACTGCAGCCTTCTAGTACCTGAAGGGGGCTTGCAAGAATGCTGGGGATCATTTTTTACAAGGGCCTGTAGTGATAGAACAAAGGGTAATGGGTTTAAATTGAAAGTGGGGAGGTTTAGATTGGATATCAGGAAGAAATTCTTCATGGAGAGGGTGGTGAAGCAATGGAACAGGTTGCCCAGAGACGCTATGGATGCCCCATCCCTGGAAGTGTTCAAGGCCAGGCTGGATGAGGCTTTGAGCAACCTGGTCTAGTGCAAGGTGTCCCTGCCAATGGGATGAGTTTTAGGGACCCTTCCAACCTAAGCTATTCTGTGATTCCTTTAAAGACACTCCTCTGGCACCTGTAACACTGCTATAGCTTCTTTACCCATTGCTCCCCTGCTAAGCCATTCAAAGATTTCCTTAGCCATTTGATCACATTCCAGTAGGTATCTAGGTAATTTTGATCCCTGAGACAACAACCAGAAACCTTGCAACAGAACTACAAGCAATTAAAGAGGAAGTGTGAAATAGGAAATACATAAATAGATGACTGTTCATTAATAAACGGTTTTGGTACACTAAGGCTGACATTTCCCAGAACAACTACTTAAAATGTTACTCAACATCACAATAAAGGTTCAGAATTCAGCTTGTCTAAGAAGCCGGACTGATATTTCCTTATAGGTGTTTCTTTGGTATTAATTTCCATGGTATCCAAACACATCAGAGGAAGAAGTGCTTGTTCTATGAGATTATTTAAAGTGCGTCTCAGGACACCTCCTGTGCATTTATTATTTATACACCATACAGGACAGGACATTTTTGGTTAAATGAATGACAGATTAAAACTCATGCAGGTCCAGTCTGAAATTGATTTACATCTAAATAGTTGTCTACAAGGTTAATCTGTGCTACTTAGGAGAGCCTTGTTACCATATTTCCTCACGCTTTTTATTGTTTTGTTTGTCACATTGCTTCTGAGTTATGGAAAGAGCATATTTTAATTTCGCACATGAAGTGCTAAAGCAGTTTGCTAAATACATATGTTTGGAAACTAATGGCCCAGTTCCCCAAATAATTGAATAATAGACAGGACTAAAAGCCTGGTTATGGCAGTACTACTCATACAGTGACTTGGGGGACAAGGTCCTTGTATGATAAATAGGAAAGCTTTTTGCACCTGAACTAGCCCATGACAGCATGGGCGAGTTTATAAGAAAATCCTGTACCTTAAACTCTGTTCTTCAAGGACAAAGACCACCCTGTGAAACTGTAATGCTGCAACTGCAACCCTCTTCTGTGCCCAAATCACTAGCTTCTCTTGCTGATCTCTGTCAAGTGACCTAAACAGGTCTTTTCTGAGGTATAGGAGATGTCACAGAATAACATGGCTCATCGCAACTTTCACTTCAGTGGACACAGGTATCACTTATGTGCTGTGTCATGTCTGTCACTGACGTGTTCTCTGGGTACTGAATCTAGCAGTCCATTGAGGTGAGAGAATAAAGTATTTCTAGAGCATCTCATTCCAAGGTGAACATCTGGGGCCTGATTCGGTTGCTAATACAGACATACCTAATGAAATTTGAGTCTCCCTGGGTTATGTAGGGTTTTCTTGGGTCTCCCAGTTATGACAGAGGTCTTGCTGGAGACCTCTGCCCATCTGGAAGTAGCTGGAGGCAAGGTTTGACATCCCACTGTGGCCACATTGGCACAGTGTGCTTACATGTGAGCAAAAGATTTGAATGCCATGCCTGAGCAAAACAGTAAAACCTCTGAAACAGGCTTATTCTTACTTATTGTCATTAATTACAAAGGGAGTTAGATGTCAATTAAATTTGGCCACCTGAAACTGAGATCATTCCCACCCTGGGGATGAGAGTTTTTACTGTAAAATTAGGTTAACAGCAAAATTTTTTTTTAAAAAATGAGATAATTCCTTCTACAAATGCTTCCTGTTCTGGGAATACTGAAGCACATAGATGTTTTATAAGTCAAGCTCAGTATTTAACACTATGAAAAATTAAAAGTTTAAAATGAACAAAAACCTCTTGAGGCTCACCAATAAGTAATATATGTAATATTGCTATATAAGTAGTTTTGATGGGCTATTACATGTAATATGTATCTTCGTTATATATAGTGTTCTTTGTTTATATATTAAATCAACATGTTTATAAGTATATGACTAAATCTATAATAATGTATGTAGCATAAAAAAAGTTATTCCTTACTAATCTGAAAAATATTTCAATAATTTAAATCTTTTGTGGGATTAATGACAGGGCTAGAATAAATTTTTCTATTCTTAATGCATCATTTAAAACCCCCGTAGTCTCAGAACAAGGATGTTACAATAGGAAGGAAAAACACCTTTCAGCATAGCACTTCTTCTGAAAAATTAGTCCAATACTTTACAGAATAATGAAATTACACTATTGAATGGCAAACCTGAAATTGTGAAGGAGAATGGAGAACTCTCAACACGCTCAAAACACTTGACTTCCAGGAACATTCTCACTGAAATGCACATGTGTTCTTTTGAAAAATGTTGCTAAGTGCTGAAATACTTAGAATATTTGTAGAGTTTATGTGAAAAATACCCACTGTGACTTTGAGTATATTATTTTCAAATGAATTTTCGTATTACTACAACTGTTTGGCTTATATTTACTTAACCATTACCAGTGTAGGAGCAGAAGAAAAATAGTGAAAATGCTCCATATGACTCTAAGCATGTGGCTCAAGTTTGACTTGAAGAACTTAAAATAAAGGATAAGAGCCCTAGGTTCTTTGACACAGCCAAAAAACATAAAATTGATGCTGATACCTACCTTACAGAAAGAAGTACTTACACTCTGCTGTGGTTTAAACACAGCCAGCAACTATGCACCACCCAGCCACTTGCTCACTCCCCCATGGTGGGATGGGGGAAAGGATCAGAAGGCTAAAAGTGAGAAAACTTGTGAGTTCAGATAAAGACCGTTTAATAGGTAAAGCAAAAGCTGTGCACACAAGCAAAGCAGAACAAGGAATTCATTCCCACTTCCCATTGGCAAGCAGGTATTCATCCACCTCCAGGAAAACAGAGCTCCGTGACACATAACAGTTACTTGAGAAGATAATTGCCATCACTCTGAATGTCCCTCTCCTTCCTTTTTGTTCCTCCAGCTTTATATGCTGAGCATGACACCATATGGTGTGGGATATCCCTCTGGTCAGTTGAGGTCAGCTGTCCTGGCTGTGTCCCTTCCCAACTTCTTGTGTACGCCCAGCCCACTTGCTGGGGGGCTTGTGTGAGAGGCAGAAAAGGCCTTGACTCCCTGTAAGCACTGCTCAGCAACAATGAAAACATCCCTGTGTTATCAACACTATTTTCAGCACAAATCCAAAAATAGCTCCTATGAAGAAAATTAACTCTCTCCCAGCTAGAACCAGCACACACTCCCTCACCTTTGTCTGTCAGATTAATTTCATGGAGAGAATGGGGAAATTGTAATGTGAAGAGAAAATGAATTCACTTCCTCCAGGGAAATGCATGAAAACTATTCTTATTAATCCTTGAGGACTGCCACTTAAACAAGTACTGTTACTGTTTTCCAAAAAAGAGGGAAGTAATTCCCATTTTGCATACTCCACACGACTGCCAAACTAAGTGACATGGTCTCCTCCCATTATGAAAAGGGTGGAAACAAACCAGAAAACAGCCCTACTGCAGTGGATGGCAATAGAGTGAGAGGGAACAGATATGCTGGAGCTGGAGAACAGGGATGGCAGGGCCACTCTTTTGGCAGGCTAGTGTTAGTGGGATAAACTAAAACAGCCGGTTGCCTCTGGTGAGTCACACTGAACCAGCATTTAAGAAGTAACAGACATTGTGTCTCTCGTACAATTTCTGTAGCAATTATGGCCAAACAGAAGTGCAGCCCTACTCCCTGTTACGCCGATAACAATGGCCATATCCCCATTTGTGAACAGGGGCCAGTCTCTGTCAAAAGAGTGTTGGATGGTATACGAGAAAAGTGTGAAAAAGCATTCCAGATAGGTTGCACATTCATTTGGTTCTGCCAACTATGAGTTATTCTTCATATTGTGCCAAGTACAGGATGAAATGCAAGTCAAAACAGGAAGGTAGCTTACCTCTCACTACAGACCATATGTATGCAAGGACCTGCATGCTCTGTGGCTGTGCATGCTGATGACTTTGCCTCCATACTTCATATGTGACAGTACATTCACCAAACATAGGCATACCCTGTTACCCATTGAGAATGTGTTCCTGGAAAGTGTGATGATTAGTTATGCAACAGGAGGGGAGGCTGTATGCAGGGATTTGAGAAATACACACAATCTAAATACATGACAGTAACACACAGGCACAGTATATTGTGGCAGGAAGCGCTTTCCCTCATTGCAGCAACAACTCAAACAAGCAAGATCTCAATGAAACAAATGTAAAACGAAGTCAAGAGGGATACTACTGCATGGCCACATGCACTGGCGTTCTTGTGATAAGCAAACAATACATTATGGAAATATTTAAAATGCTGCATTGTAGCCTCCTGTGTCTATATTCTCAGCAGTTATTTTAACACAAGCAGGTGTTTGCCAGCAACGCTTCAGTATGGCTGGATGGCTCAGAATAGCAGACTACCATATGAAATGATTGATGATGGACCTCCAAAATGACAGTAGAAAAATGACAGACACTGTGAAGTTGTTGCCCTGATACATACTTAGGTGTGCTGTATAACATGCAGCACCTCACCCTACTTGAGTGTTCCTCGTGTAGAAGGGCTCACTGCAAGTCCAGTAGCGGTAACATTAAAAGCACAAGGCTGTGCATTTTCTCCAGAATACAATAATTTCCTGTTCCATGTCATCTTGTTTTCCTCTTTGTCATTGTCTTTTGATCTTCACCCTGCTTAGAAAATCCTGAGATCATTTAGAACCTAACTGGAAAGTTAGTTGGGTCATTTGGTTGCTGTGTTACAGAGAACTGACTATGACTTTTCCAGACCACTGTGATATATACTTCTTTATAGAGAATGGAATGGAATGGAATGGAATGGAATGGAATGGAATGGAATGGAATGGAATGGATTAGTTCAGGTGGAAGAGACATACAGCGATCATTTAGTCCAACTATCTGACCAATTCAGGGCTGACCAAAAGTTAAAGCATGTTGTTAAAGGCATTGTCCAAATGCCTCCTGAACACTGACAGGCTTGGGACCACCTTTCTAGGAAGCCTGTTCCAAAGTTTGTCCAATTTTTGGTAACGAAATGCTTCCTAATGTCCAGTTTAAACCTTTCCTGGCACAGCTTTGAACCATTCCCATGCGTTCTATCACTAGATACCAGGGAGAAGAACTCAGTACCTCAGTCTCCGCTTCCCCTCATCAAGAAACTGTAGAGAGCCATAGGAGCATCCCTCAGCCTACTAAAATTCAGAAAACCTGCATCCACCACCATCCTTTCCTCCACTAGATGAGCAATCTTAACATAGAAAGATATCAAATTAGTTCAACAGGACTTGCCTTTTGTGAACCCATGCTGACTGTGCCTGATGACTGCATTATTCTTGAAATTGCTCTCCACGGTAGTCAGTATAGTTTTCATAATTTTTCCAGAACTGAGGTTAGACTAACAGGTCTGTAGTTCCCTGGGTCTTCCACCACACCCTTCTTGAGGATTGGAATAACATTGGCTAGCTTCCAGTCAGCTGGGAGGTCCCCAGACTCCCAAGACTTTTACTTCGAAAGGGGTCCTGCCATAATGCCTGCTACCTTCTTTAGTACTCTTGGATAAATCCCATCAGGCCTCATGGACTTGTGAACATTCAGCTGACAGAGCTGGTCTTGTACAACTTCTGTGTCTTCAAATGGAAAGCCACTGTTACCACATTTGTGGTTCTCTGACTCGGGGGACCAGACAGCTCAACCTCTATCAGTATTGTTAAAGGCTGAAGTAAAAAATCATTGATTTCCTCTGCTTTTTCTTCATCCCTATTAGTCAGGTGACCACCTTTGACAGGTACCATTCCAATGTTTTCTTTAGATCTCTTCTTGCCATTAACATATATAAAATGGCCTTATTATCTGACACAACACAGCCCAGCCTCAACTCTGAGCTTCGGCTTTTTGCGTCTTCTCCCTCCACATAGGAGCCACAGGCCTGTAATTTTCCTCTGAAGCCTGGCCTTGTATATGAGTCCCATTTGGTATGAAACTGTTGCATGCTGTGGTGAAATCTATATATAAATTTGAGCTGATTTTCTTCAGTTGTCTTGAACTGGAGAAATAGTCCAAACCCTTTAACCCCTAGCTCCCTGTTCAATAGAGTGAGTGATCTCACAGCTTTGTGTTATCAGAACAAAAAGGGTCTTCGTACTTGTGCTAATGCAAGCATCCTGCACTGTTATACTGTAGGCTCAAAATGTGCACAATATAATAAAGCAGGTACTGTAGACATATTTATGTTGAGTCCTAGAAAAAACAGGGAAATCCCCAGATCCAAATCTATTCCTGATAACCGCACTATTGCCTATACATCTTTCTTAAGCTATTACTCTTCTCCGTTCCTTGGTGCAGCATGCCTGTTTCTGCTGTTTAAGAAATAATGTGTGTGGGATTCATATTCCATAATTGTAAATGTTTATGGCTGAGATAGACTCCCTTTGGAGTCCCTTTATAGATGCTGAAATATAAGTAAACTCTTTTAGAGTATGATTTATATGACTCCCATTTCAGATGTCTACTTTAAGATAAAATGTGTTATGGAGGTGTCTGTGCCTCTCCATCAGCTGTAAAGGGAATTTAGATTTCTAACTCTACTGACAGTGTCTACAATATTCATGTCTACATTTGGCCAGATGAACTTAGCTTTATGCATATTGCTGGGTTGTGGGTCTATTTTATATTGAGATTTCATTTGACTGGGCTCTTACGATATAGAAATATGAGTTTATTTTTGCCTGAGAGCCACCTTCCGGAACAGTAACTCAAGCAGCCTATTTCCTGGAAGGGTCCTTTCTTTTCCTGTTTTCATGGATCTACTCTTGTACCATGGAAAGGGTTGTGGGGTTTCAGTTTTTGATGGGGGAAGAATGAAGTGGTAGTGATACCCGTGGGCCTACAGAATAAGAAGCAAAGCCTGTGAATATGCAGGTTACCTCCCAGGATTATCAATGTCCTGGATATTTGACACTTCAGTGTAGTTCTCTATCACCTGGCACTTGGGGTAGTGGTAGAATTGCACTCCCAGTTGCCTACATAGAGCTGTAACAGACAGCTCTCTCCCATCCATCATTCTGATGTGAAAAGTCTTGATAGCACTTCATAGATCACCCAAGTGCCTATTCCCTACAGTCTGACCTCTTCCTGGCTTTTGCATTTCAGAGAGTATTGTCTGTGTGCAAGTGTTGGAATGTACTCCGTGACTGAGCTGCATTTCAGTAGCTTACATAGATGCAATATAGATTAGGCCATGCTGTGAATTGAATTCTCCTTCTAAGATATTCTGCAGCAGCTTATTTATGTAGATGCTGCCCTTTAATGCCAAAAGCCCTCCACCCTGATATTTCCAATACCTGTTCCCTGGAATAAATTATATAAACCATCCCCTTCCTAGAATGAGATGATAATGTGATTTGGTTTGCACACAGATGAGATTTGTCTGTTTTGGTAGGTTTCTCTGTAGATGTATGAAATTAGTACCTGTCCTAGTTTCAATCTAGCTTTGCTCCACACATGCAGAACTAATGAGTTCAATGCCTCTATTAAGCCAACGAGTGTACACACATAACACAGATACAGTAGCAACCTTTGGGCCAAAGATACCAGCTAGAAATGGTCTCACTAACTTAACCCCTTAAACTTCATCTAAGCTTTCCATGTTCACCTACCCACACAGTCTCCCTCTTGTGAATTGCTGGTATTGTACATGGACAAAGAGGAGGAAACTCACAAGAAGAACCTTGCAAGTTTTCTACCTTTCTTTGGGGTGGTCTCACTTTGAGTACTGGGTGCAGTTCTGGGCCCCACAATTTAAGAAGGATGTGAAGGTCCTTGAACACATCCAGAGGAGGGCAACAAAGGTGGCGAAAGGGCTGGAACGGATGTCCTATGAGGAGCAGATGAGGACTTTGGGCTGGTCTAGTCTGGAGAAAAAAAGAGGCTGAGGGGTGATCTCATTGCTCTCTACAGCTTCCTGAGGAGGGGAAGCGGAGATGGAGGTGCTGATATATTCTCACTGGTATTGAGTGATAGAACTCGTGGGAATGGTTGAAAGCTGCACCATATTTTTACCCTTAGGGATATAACTGCACACTGCACATCAGTTATATAAAACAAGCCTATAGATTTTATTTTATTTGTATATGTAACACATAAAAAGAAGTTAAAAATATATATCTGTTGTCCACCAGTTGTTGAAATGACTGCAGTTATGCTTTTGAAAGATACAGTATACATTGCATTACAATAAGGGCTAGAAGTGTCGGTAGTTTGTTAGGGAGGTTTGGTTGTTTTTTTGTTTGTTTGTTTGTTTTTTCATACATTGAGGTATCTTCCTGTATTTACAGACACAGTTGAAGCACAGGGTAGATCCTCTGTAACATGGAACCTACACATTCCAGTGTTCAGAGTTAATACTTCTGCCTGTTGCAGCCTGGATTTGTGTAGAAATGTAGTACGTATGTTGCACACTAAAAGCAGCTAGGGATTTTACTTCACACACCATAATATGGGAATAGTATATTTCACCAATCTGCAAGCAGAAGATAAGATTGGGATCGTGTCAGATGCTTCTCTTCAGAAGTTGTGTAATAAACAAATCCGTTTTATTTGACAAAACTGGGGCAGCAATATACATTAAAAAAAAAAAAAAAATTGACAGAAATGACATGTTCCAAGTGGGACTTTGCATAGCCATAAAAAAATCCATTTCTCCAGATGGCATTGAGAGGTCTCACTAGGAAAGCACAACGTGATTCCTGACATAGTTTATGTGTTTTATAGAAAGAGAAATTGCTCAGAGAATGAACAATAGCGGCAACACCAAAGCAGATAGTTTGCTTCTTAGATTTAGTTATGTCATTGTTCACTATCTGTCTAGCTGAATATTTATGGAAGAGGTAACGTGAAAACACTTCTATTCTAGAATGACAGAAATACTGATTAGGATTTGGCTTTTTTGGAGGTTATGTAGATCACCCTTGTGCTTGAAGAAAGATTTACCAATGGCACTATGTCAGGCTCTGTCCAGCCAAGTCCTGAAAACCTCTGTGGAGGGAGCTCCCACACCCTTCCAGGCAGCCCCTTTCTTTTAGCACTGCATTGTGGAACAGCTGTTCCTCATCCCCATCCTGAGCCTCCCAAGGTGAAACTTGTGTCCCTTGCTAAATTGTAGAATCGCTGAGAAGAGATTGATATTTTGGGTCCAAAGTCTTTGTGACTGTCCTTCAAGTAGAATGGCATGGCATGGCATGGTATGGCACGGCAGAGAACAGAACAGAACAGAACAGAACAGAATAGAATAGAATAGCATAGAATAGAATATTTTAGTTGGAAGGGACCTACAGTGATCATCTAGTCCAACTACCTGGCCAATTCAGGACTGCCCAGAAGTTAAAACATGTTAAGGGAATTGTCCAAATGCCTCTTAAACACTGACAGGCTTGGGACCACCTCTCTAGAAAGCCTATTCCAAGGGTTGATGACCCTTTTGTTAAATAAATGCTTTCTAATATCCAGTTTAAACCTCCCCGGTGCAGCTCTGAATTATTCCCAAGAGTTCTATCTCTCAGCACCAGTGAGAACAGATCAGTGTTTCCATCTCTACTTCCTCTCCTCAGGAAACTGTAGAGAGCAATGAGATCACCTCTCAGCCTCTTTTTTTCTCCAAACTAGACAAGCCCAAAGTCCTCATCCGCTCCTCATAGGACATTCCTTCCAACCCTTTTGCCACCTTTGTTGCCCTCCTCTGGATGTCTTCAAGGACCTTCACAACCTTCTTAAATTGTGGGGCTCAGAACTGCACCCAGTACTTGAGGTGAGGCTTCACCAAAGCTGAATACAGTGAGACAATCAGCTCTCTTGACCGGCTGGTGATGCTGTGTTTGATGCACTTCAGGATGTGGTTTGCCATCTTGGCTGCCACGGCACGCTGCTGACTCATACTGAGCCCGCTGCCAACCAGCACCCCTGGGTCCCTTTCTGCAGGGCTGCCCTCCAGCCACTCCTCTCCCAAGTTCTACTTGTGGCATACTTCACTGTCCTAGGTGCAGAATCTGGCATTTCAACTTGTCAAATTTCTTTCCATTAATCATAGCCCAATCCTCCAGTCTATCTAGAATCCTCTGCAAGGCCTCTTATCCCTCAACAGAGTCAACAGCACATTCAAGGTTGGTATCATCAGTAAACTTCCTAATGGTGCATCCCAATCAGTGATAAATACATTGAACAGGACTTGCCCTAGAATTTAACTGTGAGGAACACCACTGGCGACCAGTTGCCAGCCAGATGTAGACTCGTTCAGGAAAACTACATCCACCACCTTTATTTCATCATAGTTTGCAACTGGATTATCCCTTATCCTCCTTTTTTATCAGTCCAAATGAACTCAGTTCCCACAAATTCATCTGCTCTGGGCTCCTGACCATCTTAGCAGCTGCCTAACAGGTCCTCTCTAGTTTCTCAGTATCCCCGTTGACCATTTGAGTGGGAAGGACATGCCAAACCAGTATATCTTTTACTGCCTTGTACCCACCAGTGCTGATTACAGGACAGTAATAAATTCCTTTGATAAGTGGGACACATCCATAGCATAGCACATTATAGAGTTGCATGAGTTGTGCTGAGGGCACATTGTTACCTGACATTCAGCCTGGCAATTGCAGCAATCTTCAGTGGTTTCTCATGCTGGCCTGCTAGCTGGTTACCAGCCTGTATTGACGTGTGGGGTTTGTTTGCTCTGATACAGAGTATTATGCTTTTTCTTACTGAGTTCCTTGAGGTTTCTGTCATAGAATCATAGAGTTGTTTAGGTTGCAAAAGACTTTTAAGATAATCAAGTCCAACCATTAACCTAACACTACTAACACTGCCACTAAACCACGTCCCTAAGCACCACAGCTACACATCTTCTAAATATCTCCAGGGATGGTGGCTCAGCCACCTGTCCGGACAGGCTGTTCCAATGCCTGACAACCCTTTCATTGAAGAAATTTTTCATGATATCCAATCTAAAACTCCCCTGGTGCAACTTGGGGCCATTTCCTCTTGTCTTATCCCTTGTCACCTGGGAGAAGAGACCAACCCCCAGCTCTCTGCACCCTCCTTTCAGGCAGCTGTGGAGAGTGATCAGGTCTCCCCTGAGCCTCCTCTTCTCCAGGGTGAACACTCCCAGTTCCCCCAGATGCTCCTCACAGCACTTGTGCTCCAGACCCTTCCCCAGCTCCATTGCCCTTCTCCGGACACGCTCCAGCACCTCAGTGTCTTCTTTGTAGGGAGTGGCCCAAAACTGAACGCAGGATTCGAGGTGCAGCCTCACCAGTGCCCAGTACAGGGGGACAGTCACTGCCCCAGTCCTGCTGGCCACACTGTTCCTGATACAGGCCAGGATGCCACTGGCCTCCTTGGCCACCTGGGCACACTGCTGGCTCATGTTCAGCCGGCTGTCAACCAACACCCCCAGGTCCTTTTCTGCCTGACAGCTTTCCAGCCACTCGTCCCTAAGCCTGTAGGGCTGAAGGGGCTTGTTGCGACCCAGGTGCAGGACCTGGCACTTTACCTTATTGAACCTCCTACAGTTGGCCTCGGCCCATGGATCCAGCGTGTCCATGTCCCACTGCAGAGCCTTCCCACCCTCAGGCAGATCAACACTCTCGCCCAACTTGGTGTCATCTGCAAACTTACTGAGGGTGCACTTGATCTACTCATCCCAACAATTGACAAAGATATTAACCAACAATGGTCTTCTAATATCAGTCAGTAGGAAAACATCTATTTTGTTTATCCCCTTCTTTCTGTATAGCTTCCTCATGTTGAACTTTTTGCTCATTTTCCATTTCACAGACTGAGTTTGCCTTAACTGAAACCGCCAAGCCACAATTCAGTTCTTAACTAGATTTGTGGTGGTGAGACAGAGGGTAACATAAAAAGGCAGAACTTACTGGCATGATTCATCATCATATTTTATTGCATACTTGAGCCTACTGGACAGGAAATGTTATTAAATTGGACGATGTATCAGAGCCTCACGAATTTGGCAGGATGAGACCTTATATCTTTGGAAGGGCTGATGTGCTCAGCTCACATTCAGCTGCCTTGAATGGTTGTAAGAATATAGGTGCTGTTCCAGGTTAAGCCCTGCAAGGGAGAACAGCTGGCAATGTGTTCACACTGTGACAATGGTACGCTTTTAGGACTAATGTGCAAATGAAAAATAGTCATGGCAACAATTACACATACCTGTTATTCTGGAAAGTGGGGCATAACCACACCTACTTGGTTACTGCCTGTGAAATACTGGTATAATAAATGTCACCTGCTGTTAGAGTAAGGGAAGCCCAGAATCTGTGTTTATTTCTGAGTAACAGATCAGTACTAGCAACTACTTTTATCAAAACACAAATGGGGTAAACCATGAATTACATGTCAAACTGATAAGTGAATACTGTAGAATTCCTGAAGGGAAAAGAGAGCTTTCTTAGTGAAAAATTAATGAAAGACTATGGAAGTATTGGGTATAATTGTTATTTGTGAAATAAAACATATTTTGGAAAAAAAAAACCTTAGTGGAAAGAACATAAAGAAAGCATAAAAATAAAAAGGACAGACAGAGAAATATCTATTGCACTGTGGTAACATAAGAATCTGGGAAATGTATGCATTATCTGTTACCCAGCTGTCAGCTCCAGTGTTACTATGGTCTGGAATCTATGGAAGGAGTAGGGATTTTGCAGTTGAAGTGGGTAAAGACTGGCAATTTTGTGCTCATGAATGTACAGAGGCGGGAGCAGAATTGCATTCAAAGAGGATAAACCAAAAGGATGCTTACTTAACAGTAAGTGGCAGCCAAAGAAATTATACCTGTAAAAATACAGAGTATAGTTTTACCTATGTAAACCATAATGTAATAGCTCACTTTACTGAAAAAATTTGGATCGGGTAAATTTTGAAACCAAATTTGATTGCCACTTTTGTATGATGAGTTCTTTACATTTAAGCAGTTTCTTCTAAAGACAGTTTATTTCTGGATTTCTATTTGAATTTTGTAGGATATTATTCCCACTTTATGTTAGCCCCATGGATAAACTTCAGTCTCAAATCTTTTAGTTTACTGGCTGTCCATGCTTTATATTGGAGAGATTTTAAAATACTCTACTGAAATTCCTTTCAAGAACACCCTATCAGAAAGGTAACACACTGCCTCTTCTCTTAGGCAGATTTTCAGGTATCTCTTTCTATTGAGTTAAGCTCTCACCTTCCATAAGAAAATACAACCACCAATATATGCACGCAATACTTGCATTTTTCTGATAATGTGTATTTATTTGTATCCAGAAATACAAATGTTGGGATCAAAATACGAATATAAATAGTATTCTAGACGCACAGCCCTACTCCTTAACACAAAGTAAAGTGGAATGGATGTGGTCAGTAAGGGAAAGTCATTGTCTGAGAACTTGAGGAGATGAAGCACACGAGTGTTTGACTTTCTGGTTAGGTCAGTCTGGGGGATCACTAGGATGGCTATCTAACTCAGAATGACATACTGGTACTAGTGCTACCTGTATTATTCAAGGCACATTGGGCACATAATTGTACTTTCATTTCACTATGACATCACAAGCTGCACTGCTAGCAAAGAAATCACACACCCCTAAGAAAAACTTAGGAAGGAAGGATAATTAGAAATCTAAAATTTTATTTGTGTTCTATAAGAAAGTTCAATTTGGCACATAGTTGGCAGTTTTTATGTGATTCCTAAAATTGCACTCACTTAAGATTAAAAAAAAGGCCGTATGTTGTCATTTTGGGAAAAAATGTTTTGAGGGATATACTGAGAAGTTTAAAATAGGATTATATGAGGTGGTTGATGACTGCCTGTGATAGCCACAGGCTGGGCTCAGCTTCCCTCCAGCCTAGTGTTCCTACTTGTGACAGCCACACATTGACGAATGATTTATGGTTAGTACCGCACGTGAGTGTGGATGACAATAAAATCACGGGACTCCTTAAGGACTAGAAAAACAAAATATAGGAGACATACTGTAAACTCTCTGCACAAGGTTTCCCACTGTTATTCAGAGGAGAGTTGTTTTCGGAAGCTTATCCTGAAATTTTGTTTCCTTTGGAACACTCCCTCTCGCAATGGCATACTTGGTTTTTCTACCTGTGTAATACTGTCAGATGCAATTATTTTACCACCTTTTCATGAGTTCAACAGCAGCTCACACACTAATAATCCCATGTGGTCTGTAAGTATGGAATGGACTCTGTACCATGCACTGTTCCGCATTAATTTTTCTGCAGTATTTTTTTAAATACATCATCATTATTATTTTCTTCATTCATTTCCTACTAATGTGCAATTTAGAAATTTTGGCATTTACCCACTTTAGGCCTCACTTTAAGTATGTGAATCACAAATCTCACGTTAAGTACTTAAATTACAAATCTGCTCTCCAGAGGCTTTAAAGCCAACCAATGGATAGTTGACCTCGCCAGAATATGATCCAAAGCTCTTCCTGATTGCTTGTAAGAATATTTTAACTTAAACCCCTCTTCTGGACAATGGTCTTGATGGATGAGGAAGTTTTTGACTCAAACCTAGAGACCTTCTCTCTAAAACTTGGAATCATAACACAGCCTCAATAACAGGCAGTCAACAGCTTCACCATGGATATTTCATTCTTTGTCTTTTATAATATATATTGTCAGTGCAGCTTCATCCCTCTCAAGCACTGTCACAGGCTGCAAGAAGGTAAAAAGACAATAGGAGAGTATTAAGCACTGTATTAAGCACTAAAGGGAGCAGACAGGTTCCTGTGTAAGAAGCTCTGCAGTCTGGTTTAGCTCTCCAAGTAAGGTTAAGACACATGAGTGCTTCCATGACATCAAACTGGCTGCTGTAGCTCCTCTGGCTAGTGTTATTCATTACCTAGATAAAAGAATACCTGGGAAATAACTGACTGCATCAGCGCCTGGTTTGCCTGGTTCAGTCCTTGAGAAAGCCTACAACCAGACGTATGAATAAACATAACCATATGTCTTCTGCTGTCTTACTTTGTCCTTCATAAATAACAAATGATTAGAAGATCAAAATGCGTGTTTTGATAGAAAGTAGAGAATTCTCAGGTGTCCAACTCTGATGCACTGAACTTCGTGATGAATTTTGTTGTCTAATTTCACATATATTGTAGGAAAACCCTTGAGGACACCATATGCATACAGACACTGACTTGAGGACCCACAACAAAAGAGAGAAAAGACAGTAAAGTTTGTAGAAAGGAATACATCATCACAGATCTTGGATATTTCCCTTGAGGGATGTCAGTAGACACTAACGAAGTGCTTGAAGTCAGTCACAATCCAAAGCAATTTAAAGAAACAGCTGCTAGGTAAATTGGATGATTAGAACAATATCTATCCCTAATTCAGGACTTAGTCCTAGACAAGGTTATAAAGTAGCATATCTTTTTAGTTATCCACCACAGCATACAAAAATCTACTGTTTAACTTGTCAAAGTAATGCAGTTCAAGTGGAGAATATTTTTTTCTGTTAAAACATAATTTCACTTTTGATATAAAACATAGTTTGGTTTTCAGTACTCAAAACAGTGGCCTAAATGATGAGGAAAATAGATTGTCTGTTTGTTTTCCAGATAATCAATGGATCCCAGGGAAAAGGCAAAACTATTAAAGCCACTGAGTCTTGAAGGAAGGCCTTCATTTTTCGCATATATACTAGAACCCTTCAAGAAGAGAATGTGGTGAACCATAAGAAGCTTATAGGCATATAAATACAGTACTGAGTATAAGACACATAAGACTAATGACACTATGACTTTTTTCCATATTGTAAGTTCAGATGATTTTGTGTTTGCCAATCGTATAGGTGAAGAGAGAGAGGGAGGGAGGGAGGATCTAAAATGAACTCAGAAAAAAATAATGCTCTAAAGGAAAAAGAAGCTCACCTTTCTGCTGTAGAAATGCATTCCCAGGGTATAGTTTGTTTTCTGCCTGTTTTAAACAGTCTTCTGGGAAGTGACCTGGATAAGGTAAACATCAGCCTTGAATTTATGTTCTGTATCTCTTGTATTCAGTTGCTGAGTGAAGAAGGAAGGACTCTGCTAAACTACTGAAATTCTGCCGCAGTTTTTTTGCTATTTAAGAAACCTACAGACTGCTTAAAAATAAGGAAAAAATCAGCCAAGTGCTCAATGTGTAGGTTGAAGACATCTAAAATATTGGTCACACATTGCAGTGCTCAGAACTCAAGCAAGGTCATTGTCCCTTTTTCTAACTCTCAGGACAGGAATAGTATATCCTTCAATATCAAGAAATTCTAAAGGCACTAATTTAAGAGGCACGACGACTTCACTGTAAGCAAGAAGAAGAACATATCTTGGGAAAAAATATATATATTTAATTGTGTTGGCAGCTAGGATTATGGAATATGGCTTGCCTTTTCTTGATGCTTTATGGAAACCCTGATAGAGTAGCCAATGGGAAAAGTACAGTCTGTTATGGACAGCCTTTACAAGTTGCAGTGTGGGCTTTGTTTTACAGCTTAGAAGGTAACACAAGCCCTCCAGATTGTAAGGCTAATGACATCTGTCTTAAGATATTGAGTCTACTTTCCCACAAAGTCAGCAGTACAGTAACCATGGTCTTTCCAGAGCTTTCTTGCACCTAGTTGCCTGGAACATGAGCATGGCAGAGTCATTTTTACTCATTTTAGTCAGAATTCTGGTGAAATATGGTGTAAAAAGGAGGTAAGTATCCTTCCATTCATGAAATATCCACCTAAGTTGAGCTGTGATAATTCATGCAGCAACATGAGGTGCTAGACTCTGAGACACATTAGGGCTGCAAAAGTGTTTGAGATAGCTATCTATCTGAGTTATTTGGCAGGATGCCTCCAGTTCCAGAAATATAATTTCCTATCAGTTAAAGGCTCATGTGTCACTGCTGTTCCAGCTGTTGAATGTGCAAGCTGCCAGGTGGATGATTTGGAATTAGCTGTGGGTATGTCGTGGGGAGAACTGAATAAGAGGAGTCGGACAGATAACGACCACACAGCAATAAAAAATAATTTCTTCCTTGTCGCTTTCTCTGTGAAGACAGTTCTGGCTTTTTTGATTCTTCCTGCTGTTATTTTTATCATTTTTATTGATATGTACAATATAGCAATATACAGTTGAGGTTGATGAAGCAGAAAATGAGCATCTGAAAGAGAAGAAAGGCTAGAAGAGTGCCTGAAGTGTTTTACTCTACAGCTGTACTTCTTGATTAGAAAGTTATATTAAGATAGTGTGGTGTGCGGGGTACTTCCTGGTGGACATGGAGACCGCATAAACTGGCTTCAAGTTTTTATACACTTATTCTTGGAAGATTGTCTGTAAAAGAAGGCGCTGTCGGCATATTAGGCATAAGGGTCAGGAGAACTGAGAAGACTGAATTATGAAGAATAATATTTTTATACATTCTAAGTTGCCTTGAAAACACTTGCCTCTGTGCAGGAAAACACTGTCCATCAACTACTTGAAGGAGGAGAACAAGATGATACTCCTGGGAAGAGCTGGTTATCTAAACAAACCCTCACAGTCTTCTGTCAAAAAGGAAGGCATGTAATGTGAAGATACTTGATTTTGTCACTTTACATATATATCCAAATACATTCATTTCACTAGTCGTTTGTTTTTGTCTTCCTCTGTTCACTTTCTTTCTTTGGACTGGTAAAAACGAAGTACTACATACCAAACGAAGTAGTTGAATAAATGTAAGTCTTGAATATGAAATTATCTGATATGAAAATGTTCTAAAATGCTAGAAGATTTCTTTTACATTTCTAATGGGAGAGTGCACTTCAGCGTTTTTTTTTTTATTTGTTTGTTTTGTTTTTTCAATATATGAAAGAAGGAAAAGAATATCTAGAGGTTAATGAGGATATTCTTACTACTACAGAAGGATATGCAACATGGGATGCATGCAAATAACATTATCTAGATGTCCAGAATAATTGCATTTTGAATGATGCAGAACCTAGAAAGATTATCTTCCTTGACCTCTACAGTTTTTTTTCAGTGGCTGCCAAAGGACAGAGCAGTGAAGCAGGAAGAGTAAACCAAGCCACTAAGAATAAGTAGAGGAATGCATTCTGGATCTTGCCAGCCTGTGTCTGCTCACCTTGCCTAGAAATCAATTTCTTACACATAATCCCAGAGTAGATTACATTACAAAGTGGAATATGTCCTCTGCTGTCAGTATATAAGGGAAGCCAGTAATGGCTCAAGACTATTTCTTGGTTAGAAATGTTGAAAAAAGTGGAATTATATGCTTCCAACTTCTGTTTCTGAAAACACTCAGAAAACCGAGGCGGTATGTATTGATTTAGCAGAATCAGTCCTCCCAGGAAGGATCTTATAGGATTGCATGCTTTTAGCAAGAATGGGTAGCCATAAGCAGAAGTGTGAGAAAAGAATATGCTCATCATCTAAAATGGGAATGTTCCCTTTCCACACTTACTTCAAGGACATTCACTCAAGTATGCAATTGCTAAATAAACCTCACTTTACCTGCTCAGAACTTAATGGTGGATGGCACCTCTTTGTGCCTCATCTCTCTCAATAATCCCACAAAAATCAACTGATTGTGCAGAGGGTTTGCAGGTTCAGGCTCTTAAAGGATAATAATTTCTATTCTTTCATTTGGCCTTGAAATATTTCAAGTATTATTGAAAAATATGGCTGAAGGTGGCTGTTAGGGAAGATTATTTCATAATTACAGACCAAGATAATTAACTTCAATTCAATCACCTTCTTGCACTGCTGAAAATACAACTCTCATCCTTAAATAAAATCCATACTTCCAAGAGCAGAACACAGAGTTTTACGGAGTGATAGGTTTGACAGAGTAATGTGTTACAAAGAGTTAACAAGAACTTCAACATGTATTTTGAAATCAGGTGGCCATCATGCTTAAAAGATAGCAGATTGGGCAGGTTTTGCTAAAAATAAGGTTTTGATCCTGCACCACAACTTCTCTGTGCTTCTAATTTGAATTTTGTCAGTCCTTAGAGAAGTGATTCCCCGCCCCACCTAAACCCAGTTCTCTGTATCTGATATTTTAGACAAGTGAAAAGCAGAAGAAATTATTTTAAATAACTAAAGTTAACTTTTGTCTTAGTAAGTTTTTTCAATTAAAAACTCACCAGAAGCACAGAGAAACAGCAATTATCGGCAGTGATGTTTCAGTGAACATGACAGAATTTCTGTTCCTTTAGAATTCCCATTGCATTAGTTTTTGCTTGTTTGCAGGATTTTCATTCAAAGGAGAAAAGCAACTGCTCTTCAATCACATATACTATTCATTTTTTTATCAAATACTGCATGGAAGAGACACACTTTTTTACAAAATAAGACCAAAACTATCAGGTCCTCTATAAGAGCAAAGAGTAGAATTTTGTTTCTAGGTATGTTTTAACTTTAATAATTTTTAAACCTTTTTCATCCAAAGAGTAGTGAAAAGACATTGTTATTTAGGTTTTAATCTGGTTTGTTTGCTTAGTAACAATTACTGAGAGTCTGTAAAAGACAAACTTTTATGTCAGACACTGTAAAATTAACTTTTGAAAAAATTGGTAGTTTAAGAATTTAATGGTCAAAAGCTTGAAAAATACAAAATAGCTTTTTAGAGTAAAATGCAGTTGGCAGTTTAGGGAAAAAAATCATAACATTTTTCTACATGTGGCAACTATTCCGTGTTTAATCCAAGTGTGACAAGTCCCTGTAATGCGCCATTCAAGTCAAAAGTGACCCAGGGAGCAATGGCCATTAAGGACTGCAATATTTACCCTTATGGAAAGAACAAAAAAATCCTTTGGCACACATGGTTTTCATTTCTGTAAAATAAGTTTGAGAGAAAAACTAATGCATGAGAGTTCTTTTCAGTAAATTGCGTTCTGAAGAAAGTCACATATTCCTAGTGGTATCATAGAGTGATTTTTACTCATGGCCTATCAACTATGATCTGCTACAATGACACAAAGCAGGAATCTTGTCCTCCTTCAAGTAGAGTACTTCAGAAATCAATGACCATCCTGTGTTTAACCAGCCATAAAAAAAGACAGTTGAAAGATTGAAAAACTGTAGAAGTTATGCCTACAGCTGCCTCAGAGAAAGGGAAGTCTTTTATTTATATCAAAATATTAGCTTTCTTGTAATCCTGCCTTTCCACCTTAAGTGAAGACCAACATGTGTAGGTAAATAGTTAATTCCATGAATCCCAGAACTTTGCAGAAAGTAACTTCCATGTTTTGATCCCACCAGAAACATTTCTCACTGTCTCTTGGTGGTTTCTCTATAGCAAGCCGATCACCAATGAAATATTTCCCAAAACCCATGGGACATAGCTCAAGCAAGTTTAAATACAAATGGGTGGTTTCACTGGCTTTGGTTTATTTGCCAGAGCCAGTGTATGTTGCTCTGAGACCCAGGGATATGGCAGTATTTTGAAGAAAGTATGGGAATGAAGAACAAAAGTGACATATTAACCTTTGCCTGAATTGTGTATAGCTTCTATGTCAAGGGAGAGTAGTAGAGATTCTAATATACAATAATTATTCATAAACATCACTTACACTACTAATTCAGCTGAATTTTGTACGTATCTTTTCCTTAAAATGAATAGCAGTAAGGAGAGAATTCTTCCATGTTTTTCTTTTTCAGGCAATCACATATTAAAATTCTTCATCAGGCTCTGTGATGGTGAAGGTTTATGTGGCCTTTATAATTTGAGATGAAACTGACCAAGTCCTTCACGTTTTCTGCACTTTCGCCATCCCTCCGCAGTGTGAAGCAGTTTTCACCACTACAGGCAACATTTAAAGATAGAGGTATCCAACCCAGTAGACCAGGTTAAATAGCAGGAAGGATGTAGGAAAAAAGACCCTGGAGTAAGAGTCCAGTTCTAGGATGTCTATGTGAATCCGTCCTCTCCTCCATGAGCCTGATTTACACTCTTCGTAACAACAGAAAAAGCTCTGGCAGTCTTTCCCATCCAGGCATTCATAGACGCACGCATCTTCAAATTCTTGCCAATACATGGCATTGTTCAATGTGATGACTGTAGTTGGTGGTCTCATATCAAGTACAGAATAATTCTGAGGGGACAAAAAGAAACCAACATTTTGATAAGCGTCCATGGATGTTGCAGATCACAGTTAATGATCATGGAAAAAAAATCACAGGATCTGGGACTAAAAGGCCAATAGTGTAGGAATGCTAGTTTTGGGAAGCCCCGTTCTTTCATTTGAAAGATACCTTTTCAGATGAATTTCCACAGAGAGATTGTGGAATGGCATGTTAAATAATTCTAGGTGTATTTTCTACTTGGGTAACTCAAAAAATTTCGTAGTAACCATTTTTTCACACTTGGTATTTCACTTGCCTGTCAGAATATTATTTGCAAGTTGCTTTAAGCATGCGCAGCTACTACATTTAAGAATGAATTCTAAAAAATAAGGAAGATGTCCCCTCTCCCCATTTAGTTACAGAACGATCTCCAGTTAGTATAGCTGCATTCACTGCCTCTTAACTTTACCATGGTTTACAAAACCAAATATGGTCCGCAACAGATAATGATGATTTCAGTACAGGATTTCAAAATGCCATCCCTAGGCATGTCCCCTTAGTGCTTATCACACTAAGCATGCTCAGAAATAGGGCACTTTGATATCACACCTCCTCACAGTACCACTTGTGCCAACAGACCTCTCCTTCTTCAAAGTTCCCCCGATTTACACTCTGTCAGCTTTTCTGTCACATCATTTCCTTCTCATGGAAGGTGCTTTCTCACGATAGTCTCCTCTCCCATCAAGCCACACGTTCCATCCTCGCAAATGTCACCTCCTCCACTGGCATCACTAGGAAAGTTCCCATCAGCTTCACTGCCTATCTGCACCACCCTGACAAAGCAGATTCCAGCCCTCTCAGTGCAGTTTTCTCCACCTCGGGGCCCTTCCTTTCCCTGCAATGGCACAGAGCATTGCCTTTGCCTGCCGGACCATGCTCAGCATGCACTAACAAGCCAGTCAGACCTCTGCACCGTGCCCGCTTGCAGTCTGGAGGGTGCTCAGGGCCCCTGCTTCCACCCTTACTATGCAAATACTCTAACATTTCCTGTTGAAGGTGTTGGGGTTTATGTGCAAACTTTCACTTTGGGTGTGAAACAGATCAGTGGTATAACTGATGTGTGTGGAAATTTTCCTTTTTTTACTGACTTATTTTCTGTCTACAGAACCTTTGGTTGAGCACACAATAGTATTACCCATCTCATTCAGAATGCCGGTCCCTGAGCTAAGAACCTGATGTGGCATCACTCTGCTTGGACGTTAGCATCTCCAACATAGGTAACTACATCTGAATGACTGCCCTATGGTATCCATCCAATTACTTCTAGGATGCAATTCATCTAATTATAAGTAAATAGCTAAAATCTCTCAGGTGCATTGTCCTGTGGATTGTAACCAGATTACAGCTTAGAAGCATATTACTGCATATCTATTTGTTGTGAATTACTTTATCTCTGAGTTTAGATGACAGAAATTACATCATTATGGTCTTCTCTCTCATTTTTAAATTTTCAGGTGGCTGGTATCAGAGCTTTACAATTTGCTGCCACATGGAAAAGGTCTAAAATTATTGTACAAGCAATTATTTTTTGACTGTAGAACTTGGGATAAAAAAAAATTGTGACTAACTTATACGTTAGTCATATACAATATGGAATTCTACTATACCACTGCGTCACATTTTGTTCATTTATTGCAGGCCTTTATGAAAATTTCTTACTCAGGGACTCAAATTTTCTGCACCTGGCTATATAATTTATGTGGGAAAAAAAAAAAGGCTAATTTAGATCTTTCCAGTGATTTTGGTAAGTAAAGATAAATAAGTGCATTCGTTTTGCAATGAAAACTTTCTTATCTATCAATAGCCTGGGGTTTTTTGTTGTTGTTCTGATATATCAGCTATCTGCTCAGGAAGGAAGATAGAATAAATGCCCTGATAACACAGAGAGATTAATCCGGTCGCTTTAATCTCTGTCAGCTAGGAAGGGTCTTGAAGGTACTAGTTACCAGATGAAAGTGGGTAGTACCTACGGTGTCCTGTGCATCCTGCTGAGCTGGGGTTGGGAGGAGAAGGGTGCACACACAGTGGGTGCCAGCCCAGTAGCACCTGAGAGCCCTGGCAAGGCAGGGCACTTCTCAGGTGCCTTAGACAAGGCAGTTCAGCTGCAGTCTTAAACACACTTAATAAAATTGTTTCAGTCAAAGTGTAAATGTGTCCTTTAGATGGAAAAACAAGGGGTGGGATTACCTGAACATGGATTTACTCAGATTAATAAATTTCACCTTTTATGTGGCATCATTATAAGGCTAGAAAAGACAAGATGATATCTTGAGAGTCAGAGACACTGCTTATTTTATACAGTTTATGCCACAATTTGAACATGGAAGTTGTTTGTGTATAGAGCAAGGCCCTGCCCAACATCTTATAGTGAAAAAGAAAAGATAGAGTAAAAACTTGAAAAGGCTGCAGATACTTCCTAAGCAGACCAGGCTGACTAGATCTAGACTGAGTGTTAAACCCTCCTGTAGTTTTAATTTTTTATCTTTTTTCTTTTTGTTTTTATTGGAAAAAGGGAAAGCACCACTACCCATTCAATGTGCCTTATTAACCTTATCTTTCAAAAAAGTCTATCGAAGGAGTGAAAGCAGTTGTAAGTGTATAAATGCAATGCTTGCTCTAAATCATTTGTTGTCAATGAGCAGACTTCCAATGCTGTATGAGTTCTTCAGACACATCAGAAAACTCATGTTAAAAAAAAAAAAATTATAAACTTCAGCATATCCAAACCAAGAAATGCAAAAACAATGGTTTAGTTCTGTCCCTGTTCTTATCTGGATCTGTTAGATGGGAAGCCAGTCATCCAACCCACTGCTTAACTGGCCCTCTGAATGTTTTATATTTATATATATTATAGTATGTATCCCAGTTTCAGATTTCATACAACTTAAGAGACATAATTTTGTGCTCAGTTTCAACTTTATTACCACTGTATGGATATAAATAGTTCTGTTGAGGTTTGGGGAATACAATTTACTTCATTTCTAAGTACAGTACAACTAACAGTGTTAAACTTCTAAGCCTAAATTATTTGAAAATTCACCTGAAATCTTGCTAAGGATTTTACATATATGCATAAAAGAGTTATTTTTTATGAAGCTCATTTAAAACTCCATAAAAGTCTATAACATAAATTGTGTTTGTTACTTTTTTAATAAAACGTAATGAAAAACTGCAGTATTATATAAAGACACACAAAATCTTTGAGGTAACAGTAACAAATAATATTCCACACAACTCTTCTCCCTCAAAAATAATTTGATAAGTACTTATAGAAAGAGGCAGATATGTTCCTCTTCCACACCCAAAAACAAACTGACCTTTTAACAAAAAAGCAAAGCAGTATTTATAGTGAAGTCAGGTAAAGTGTGAGATAGCATTACAGCTTTCTCAGGAATTTCTGCAAGTAAATGTCAACCATACACTCATGCCTCCATTGCTCTTACTGAATAAAATAGTTTACTTACCATCACATGCCCAAAACTGACATCAGGTAGCTTAAATAAAGATAACAAAAGAACTATTCAGAAGAAAACATACTTTTTGCTTCATAAGCATCTAATATTCAATATCATTCCTTAAACCAAAAATTTAAGTGTGTTTGTCCATGAAACACTTCATGCTGAGTATTCTATACATTCAGCATAATATTCTTTACACTTTAAAACTGCATGAAACCTCAGCAGAATACACACCTGGTTTCCATCCACTTTAAATCTTTATTCAAGCCAATACATTCATCTATTTAGCAAATAGTGTGGAAATTGAGCATTTGTTCTTGTGTTAAATCTTACCAACATTGCATGCTTTCCTTCATCTTCAGTCACAGGTCTGGAAATACATCCCACTCACAAAGACACTCATGACTTTTTCATTCACTCTTTCTATAGGATTGTAATTTTAGTATGATCATTAGCAAGTTCATTTTTATTGTCTCATACTTTTGGTAACACTCTTTTGCCTTTTGTATGCAATGTGTTTTTGCAAGAAGCTATGAGGTATAATGGAGTTTTCATTGGCTAAATCTATGGCTTTCCAGGCTTTCTCTAATTCCATATTCGTTTCAGCTTTTCCTTCATTCATTCTTCATTCAGTCATTTTCTATAGCTCTTCATTCATTCCTTTATTCCCTCATGACCCATTATTCCTGGAATTTAGCTTTCTCTCCAATTTCTTCCTTCAGGTTTTTCCTGTTTGGCTCTGTATTTCTGATTTCAAATGTCCTTGTTTAGCACAAAATGTCATCCAGCATCTCCAATTACTGAACTCAACTACATAAGGTTTTTCAACTTTCTTGACCGAACAACCCAATTCCCCTTCCCTACGTATAAACTGAGATTTTTTTTCTCCATTATACTGCCCCCTCTAACTCTTGTAGTCAATTATGAAGTACACCAGGAAATTCTTCTTGCATGATTGTTTTAATTTTTGTTTTTTTCTTTTTTGGTGTATCTGGGTGTTACTCTTGGAAGTGTCCTTTTTGCCAAAAATGCAACAATCTATAAAAGCTTTACAAGTGACGTCCTCTGTTTGTATACACAGGAACCAGTGTCTTTGTGTACAGGGCTAAAAACAAGTCCTGGTTCCCAGTGGAGACATTGCAATCTCATTTGTAAGGTTCGTAAGTATTTCTAGACCTGTTAAGCCATGAAATAACAGATGCATTTGAATATACGTTGATGTGCATCTATTTGTTTAACAAGCCATGCAATCTATCTCAGCGGGAGCCCTTTGTGACTAGCAGCATAGTAATTGGAAGACAAAAGATGTGTAGGCAGCATTGCTGCTTGGTGGTCAGCGGGCTGCTTCTGTTAGGAACAGACCTCACTTAGTAGGCACATAACTGCTTCTACTGTTACTGCAGGTTAACTATTCCATCATGTTTCAGGTCAGATCACACCACAAACTGGGAACATGGAGGAGGAGCAGAGTATCATGGGATCACAGGCTGTAACTCAGTGATTCTCTGCTCTGTGACCCATGCACACACTAGAAAAGAAGTTTAAATGCCCCCATCTTACCGACTTTTTCTTCTTGGTACAGTTTGGTTTCCTGCAGCTTGAGTAGTAGTTGAGAGTCGCATACTCCATCAGAGCAGCAAAGACAAATAGAAAGCATACAGTCACAAACAAATCCATAGCGGTGACATAGGAGACACGGGGTAATGACTTTCTTGCAATGGTGCTCAAAGTTGTCATGGTCAATACTGTGGTGATGCCTGCAGAGAGAAACTTGATTTAATTGAATGTAGCATCATTTCCTCATGTGGCAAAAGAATCTTTGGAAACACAAATACAAAATGCAAATCCAAAGTGTACCCAAATAATTCATTAATTTTATTTTCTAGTATAAAAAATAATAAAAAATAACATTGGTAGAGCCAGTGGTATTTTGAAAACAAATATTTCCTAAGCTTTTTATATTTGTCTTTGCAAAAGTGGCATTCCCATTCCCTCAATATGCTTTTCCTCATCTTTTCTTTTTTCTGTCCCCAGTTAGGTTGGAGATGGGGGTGAGGGAGGAGAGGATTAAGAAATTTTTGAAGAAAAGTATAAAGCAAAAAAGATACTAAATCCAGGAGGAAAAAAAAAAAAAAGAAAACTAGAAAGCAATGAAGGAAATATAGTCTTTTTCACAGCAGTACTGCTCTCATGAAAAATCTTATCCTCAAAAAGAAAAAGTAGGAGAGGAAGAAAATAAAATAAATTTTTCTGCAATGTTCTGCCTATGAATTTTGAAAGTAAGTTTTCACACCACTGCTTCCTTGAGTCTCCTCCACTGCTATTTTCCTGAGAAAGTGAAAACAGACTCTGAAACAAACTTCAGATGTAATCTTAATAGAGATAGCCTTTTTAATTCATACAAAGCATCACATCTTAGACGGATTTAGTAATGATGAATATAATGGGAATTACTTCATGTGAAATATCCTGAAACAATAAAACCAGTCCTAGGATAAAATATATGGGGTGTCAGTTATTTGGATGTTCTTAATTCATATAATTTCTCTTCATTCCTGAGGAATGGGAATTTTTCATTCCCACTTTGGACTGATGTTTTTAATAAACTGTTACGAACTGTAAGCCTTTTGATAGAAAAAATAAAACTCCTCAATGGCTCAGAAGAAAAATAAAGCTCTCACTCAAATAAGACTCAAGAGCGAACCTGTTCTAAAACAACATAACCATAAGGTAATCTTTCTTTTTATAGTTAAAGTGATATTTTACAATGGTACACGGTGTTTGAAATGGCAGGGTTGACTGAAATTATGTCTTATAGTAAAATTACTTTCCAGGAAAAGCACTCTGGAGAGAAAGAAGTGTATGTGGATTACTTCTGACTACTTTTGAGGTTTTGAGGTTGCTCAAAGCCTCTTCCAGCCTGGCCTTGAACACTTCCAGGGATGGGGCATCCACAGCTTATGTGGGCAAACTGTTCCAGTGCTTCACCACCCTCTCCATGAAGAATTTAATCTTTAACTATCTAACTCTAACTGCTTTCAGATTAAAGCTGTTACCCCTTGTCCTGTCACTACAGGCCCTTGTAAAAAGTCCATCCATCCCATAGTTTTCTTACAGGGCCCTTCAGGTACTGGAAGGCTGCAATAAGGTCTCCCTGAAGCCTTCTCTTCTCCAGTTTGAACAAGTCCAAGTCCCTCAACTTTTCTCCACAGGAGAGGTGTTCCAGCCCTCTGATCATCTTCGTAGGCCTCCTGTGGACTTACTCCAACATGTACATATCCTTCTTGTGCTGGGGGTCCCAGACCTGAACACAATACAGTGGGGTCTCAAGAGAGCTGAGGAGAGGGGAGAATCAGCTCCCTCAACCTGCTGGTCACACTTCTTTTGATGCAGCCTAGGATATGGGTGGCTTTCTGGGATGTATGCATACATTGCCAGGTCATGTGGAACTTCTTATAGATCAACACCCCCAAGTCCTTCTTCATGGCTATTCTCAATCCACTCTCCACCCAGCCTGTACTTGTGTTTGGGATTGCCCCAACCCAGGTGCAGGACCTTGCACCTGGCCTTGTTGAACTCCATGAGGTTGGCAGTGGCCCACCTCTGCAGCCTGTCCAGGTCCCTCTGGATGGCATCCCTTCCCTCCAGCGTGTCAACCGCACCACACAGCTTGGTGTCATCAGCAAACTTGCTGACGGTGCACTAAATCCCACTGTTCATGTCACTGACAAAGATGTTAAATACCACTGGTCCCAACACCGACCCCTGAGTAACACCACTTGTCACTGGTCTCCACTCAGATATCAGGCCACTGATCACAACTCTCTGAGTGCCATCATCAAGCCAATTCCTCATCCATTGTCTGGTCCATCCTTCAAATCCATTTGTCTCCAATTTAGAGACAAGGATGTCATGCTGGACAGCGTCAAATGCTTTGCTGAGGTCCAGGTACATAACATCAGTTGCTCTTCCCTTATCCACGAATGCTGTAACCCCGTTATAGGTGGCCACCATATTCGTCAGACACACTCCACCCTTAGTGAATCTATGTTGGCTGTCACCAATCAGCTCCTTATTCTCCATGTGCCTTAGCATAGCTTCCAGTAGGATCTGCTCCATGACCTTGTTGGGCACAGAAGTTAGACTAACTGGTCTGTATGTAGCTCCCTAGGTCTTAATTTTTTCCCTTTTTAATAAAGCATTTAAGCCTGAATGTGAAATGCCTGACTGAATCATGCTTGAGACTGTGAAAACCTAGAAGCTCTAGGTGAGAACAAAAACAAGCCAAGTAAATCATGGTGTAAATACCTCACTCATACAGAATCTGGGAGTGTCTCGCTACAGGCAGTGCTGGGA
>NW_010230053.1:442-750 GCF_000690775.1 Eurypyga helias | reverse complement strand
TATCTACAACAAAATACCTTTTTCCCATAGGCAAGTTCTAACAGAGTATTAGCTCCACAGCAAATGCACCTCAATTCAATACACTGATTTAAATAAAATTCTTGCCTCCCGTTACGATGTATATTTATGACAATTAGAGCACTTTATCCTTACGTACAAACAACACTGTTTACAGAATGGGCAAAGGCTCGTTCTTGCACCTGATCGGGAAAACTGTATGTTTTCAGAGAGTCCTCCCACACACTTACTGATTTCTCATATCTTCTGGATCACCACAAATTACCTGTACCCATTCCCCACACTGTTAA
>NW_010230053.1:0-254 GCF_000690775.1 Eurypyga helias | reverse complement strand
GCTGCGTTCGTCGCCGGCGCTCTCCTCGCGGAGAACACTGAACCGTGGATAGGAACTCCACACCCACTCCGTAGCCAGGCTATGTCTCGCTCACTCATGCACTGTTATTCAAATAGCAGAATTTTCAGATTTAATCTTAGTTTGCACAAAGTTGTTATCCCAGGATATAGATCAAAGTGTTGGAAGACATGGTACCGAACTCTTACCAAAGCAAACACAGATGATACTGATGGCTAGCACAACACCTGCTCCGG
>NW_010230052.1:9481-30600 GCF_000690775.1 Eurypyga helias | reverse complement strand
CTCCTTTGCCTTGATGCTGCTTCCAAACTTTCTTCCAAATTCTTGAGCATATAGGAGGGTGTGAAATTTTCACCTTACAAATTAGCCTCCTTTTCATTCCTGTCTTGCTCACTGATCAGCTCCTCTTCTTTGCTGTTGAGAAAGGCAGGTCTACAAGTTTTGATACCTGTTGGCTGAGACCACGTTCTTCCAAAAATATTCTGACTAGACTTTTGCCTGTACCTAACGGTTTGGACATGATGATCTTAAATGTCTTCTCCAAGAGGAAAGGTTAGGTAGAAAAGATTCTTGAAAAATAATGGGTCACAAACCATTATCAGCAGTAAAACTATCACCCAGTCTCAGCTGAGAATACTTTATGTTGACCGACTAAAGTACTGTGTGAAATGAATTGATTTCAGCTCCACTTACAGAGCACAGCACTGTGCAGCACAGTTGGCACCTTAGGATAAGTTCAAATTAAAAACTACAGAACAGGGTGAATGTGAACAGTGTGTTATAAACTCGCTACAGAAGACGTTTGCTGTAGGTCAGCCAAGGAACACACTTGTGAAGGTGGCCTTGCAGCAAGAGCCCGCCTGGTCTGGAAATTAGATGCCTGAGTCTCCCAGTGTGGCTTGTCCTTCAATGTCCCTGGCACTGCCTGTTTCCAAAATGAGGAAAAAAGTGTCAAGACTTGAATAAATTTTGGAGGCAGGGCAGGATTGTGTTGGTCTTGCGTTGTCCGTAGGTTCACACAGGAAACAATGGCATCTGAAGGAGAGAGCACGCATGGGTTGAAGTATTTTCGCTTTAAAGGGGGAAGGGTAGAATTGTAAACATATGTCTGTGATCTGAGGAGAAATCCTTGAACCTGTTACTGTCATGCAAGCCGCAGTTGTTTGTGGAGTGTGACTGATGTCCAGTAGAATGTAAAATATCTTGAGCTGAAAGGCCTTGGGGATATCATTAGAAAATGTCAGTGTCCCCCTCAGGATAGTCAGATAGCATGTCAAGTGTCACTTTGCCTGATAGTAAAGAAACTTTTCCTTTGCATCAAAGGAGAGCTGTTGAAAATGCATTTTTCAGGATTAACTCAGAACATAAAATGTAATGAGCGTGCTTGCTGCATTAGGTCATTTACTTGGGTATCTGGTTAGCGGAATGGGCAGCCTTTTTAACAAAGGAGGTGTATTGGTATCTCACAGTCTTCTAGGGCACTGAATATATTGGTCGAAATAACCTAGCTCCTCACCTTTTTAAAAGCCTTTCTTCGCAATGAATCTCTTGCCTGAAAAACACCAGCCCAGCACATTGCAAATTAAAGATTTTTCACTCTGCCTGGTTTTGGAGCTGTACTTTGTACACAGTGTTATTTGATCATGCTTGCCACAGGCTTCCCAGACATCAAAGCGCAGTTTGAGATAGAACTCGGTACCCCACTGTAAGACTAGCTAGATCCCTACCTGTTTGCTTGGGGATTATATGATTTATTTTATTTTCTGAATTGCTGTTTTACCCCCCGCAGGGGCTGCCTTCTGTGCATCCTGTCCGTGTTCAACCATGGCTCCTTACAGCCTGGTTATCAGAGAGGCAGGGCTCCTTACGCCCTGCTAAAACCTGCCTCCTCCTGGGGAACATTCAGGCAGCGTCTTCATCGCTTTCCTAGGAAGACTGCTCAGACAATATTATTACTGTTTTTTAAAAATATTGTTGTGTTCCTTGGGTGCATTCGAGTGTAATGTTTCATAGTGGATAATAACAGCACCTCAGTGCTGTGTGAATATTAAAAGAGGCTCATGTGTCTCAGTTAGGCAAGGGGATTAATGCAAAAATGCATTTTTAAGAGCAGAGCTATGATGTGGAACCACATACAGACTGGTGTCAGATGAGCTGATCTGGCCTTTCCCAAGCTGTGGGTTAGAAAAGTGGCGTGTCCTGTGTCTGTGCTCCGCTGCTGAGAGTTTACCAAACGAGCAATAGACTTCTCTGAAATACGCTGGGTCTCCTCCCTTGCCACCTTGCAGTCTGGTGAAGAAGAGAGGAGTAAATCTAGAGGGGGAGGAGGAGATGGCCGCATGATAGCTCTGCAGTTGATCGCTAGAATCCCTCCTTTCCTTCTGGAGAGGTGGGTGAGGATGATTGTGCATTTGTGGATTAAGTGTAACAAAGTGAAGAAAAACACACCTTAATCCTATTTCTCTCTTTCTTCTCCCTTCACTCCATACTTTTCATTCCCTGTTACTCATACCTTTTTTTTTTTTTAAATATTTTTATTCATCCATGCCCTTTTTTATCTCCATGGGACACTGGTTTGTGCACTCTCTGCTCGTGGGCACCGCACACAGCTCACCCTTTCTTTCTCCAATCAGGATGGCGGCCTAGTGGAAGAGCCCACTACTTCACCATTTTTGCCTTCACCAAGCCTGAAGCTCCCCCTTTCAAACAGTGCACTCCCTAATCAGACCCTGGGCGGGATTGCCTCAGGGCTGGGCATGCAAAACTTGAATTCTTCTAGACAGGTAAGGCTGCTGGGGGAGATCCCAAGCTGAATTTCAGCTCCTTGGACTCGTCACTTCCCCAGGGGAAACAGTGGTTTAAACTGAAAGTGCGTGCAACATCTTTGTTCACGTGACATATCAGTGGTGAAACTGCCTGCTCTGTGAACATTTCACTTTATGGGACATAAACTAGCTGCTTAGTTGTAATTAGCCTGCTAATTACATGCACGCATTGAGCAGAGACTGTAGTGTTACGGATATATACCACTGAACCCTGGTATAGCTCTGCCTTGGTCGACAAGAGGTTTCTTTTTTTGAGGTGTTGCTAATTGTCACGGACACTAAGGCAGGGACACTGCTCTAACTTGTCTTTCCTGACTGGCATAATTATTTAGTGGTGAGATGGGTGAGAAGTGATGGGGGCATTTTTATTCCTTCTGTAAGTGTCAAGACAGCTCATAGCTTTGACAGGTCGTAAGAAAGAAACTGCGCTTCTGGCACCGCTGGTCAAATAGAGCGTTGTGACAAGAGGGGTGTTTTGGCCCCTGGGTAGAACATGCTGAAAGGGAAATAAAAGGGAAGAAAGGGAAAGGAGATGGACGGAAAAATTCACAAACACCACGACACCGAGAGGTCATAAACTACTCTTGGTTACGAAAAGGTTATTTTTGACATGTAAACCGAAGTTCCAGCAAAGATAATAAATAACAACACAGAAAAGCTATATATATCATTCTGTGGTGGCTTTTATTACATATATTCTTTTAAAGTTAGCTTTCTAAAGGCAGTACTTGTGTAGCACTTCCAGGCCACTAAGCATATCGTGGAGAAGCGGAGACTGCACTAACAGCATGTCCATTATCAGTAGCGTTGTAAAGTGACTGAGTACGGAAACTGCCCAGCTGATTTACGGATTGGGATGCTCTGAGTTTAATGACTCCATTCTCCTCTCCCTTGCTACACAGACACAAACATTTTTGGCAAATACTTTTCACTGTTCGTCTTGTGACCCTCTAGGGTTTTGCATCCTTACAAAAGCGATCTTCAAGTTCAGGTACCTTCTTGTTGAGGCGTCTGTACAACATTTGGGATGCTGGGTACGTGGCGATCTTTGCCATGCCCAATTCTAAACCTGCCTGTCAATACAGACTGTATACACTGGTTTCCTTATCCGTGCTTGTCGTAATCACTGAGGATAAAGACTGCACAGATAAACAATTTGCAGGTTATATGTTGAGTGATGTCTTTAAATGCCAGTGTCTTTCTTGTCCTGCTGTAGATACCGAGTGGCAATCTGGGTATGTTTGGCAATAGCGGAGCAGCACAAGCCAGGACCATGCAACAGCCGCAGCAACCGCCAGTGCAACCTCTTAATTCATCCCAGCCTAGTCTTCGTGCTCAAGTGCCTCAGTTTCTATCCCCTCAGGTTAGACAAATTTCCATTCGTGAGCTTTCCCTTTCCCTGGAACTCTTCCGTGTTCGCTCCCGCTCCGTATGCATTCTGTCATGCTCCTGAGGCTTTGCAGCTGCCGTTGCCTGGCTCTTGTCTGTGATATTTATTTACCAGCCAGTTAGCATGTTGCACAGGTAAGGTGCTGCACATGTATGCTCTGTACGTTTTCTGCGTGGGCATGTTCTAGTGTTCCTGAAAAGCTGAGCAACTTGTTCTCAGCTCTTCTTCTATAAATGGACGTTTGAGTATGATTATAAAGATCTGTATTAGAGCCTATTGTTAATTTTTTGATAGTTCATGGTACTAGTTCTGGTAATAGTAATATTTTCCAGCTGATGTCTTGTGACTCATTAATGACTTACACAATTGCCAGTGTTAAAAGTAAATGTACAATGCTTAATACACTGTTTTTCCTTAGGTTCAAGCACAGCTTTTGCAGTTTGCAGCAAAAAACATTGGTCTCAGCCCTGCACAGTTAACCTCGCCAATTAATAATCCTCAGCATATGACGATGTTGAACCAGCTCTATCAGCTGCAGCTGGTAAGTTAAAAGACATGGCAAATAAGCTCTAAATTAGAATTAAAGGCATGAAGATAAATAAAGAGAATGGCTAGCTAAATTTTTTAATGGATGTAGCAGAACTTTTAAACAATTAGATGCTGATTTATTTGGTAGAGTTTCTTTTCAAAGAAATAAAACTATGTGTTTTGCCTCAGGCTTTATAAATAGTCATTTCTGAGATAATTATTCTTTACAGCTGGTCAGTGGAAATAAAAAGTCAGTTGTCTTCTTCGTACTGGCACGAGCAACATAGTATATTCCCAAATAGCACTAATCTGTGTAGTACATGCCAACGTATGCAACTGATTGACCAACTGGGAAACTTGTGTCACGACGTAACAGAAAAGAAATCTTGGCAGTGCTGGTCACCTGAGTTACCTGGAGAACTTCCTTCAGTTGCCTTACTAAATAATAAAGTATAGGGTAAATTTCCTGGAATTAATGGAATGTGTATTAAATGTATTGTGATAAGAAACTGCTTTTCTCTAAAGTGGTGTACTTCTGCTGTATTTGCAAATTTGACATATATATGTGTGTATGAAAACATCTAATTGTATTTTAAGTATATTTTTTAGAGATACTGCTAACAGTAAGTCTGTATTTGCTAGTGTTAAACAAAATCGAGGATGACAAACTAACTTAGTTGCTGATCTCAGTGTGCTAGTCAAACTCATACTGTAACAGTGGTTGATACTATTATTCATTTCTGGTTATGTTTCCTAGTTTTGAGGAGCACCCCATTGATCTCATGCCATGGTAATAATTGAACATGTGAACAGCTACTTGAAAAATATATGTATAGAATTCCTTTGGATTTTATAGTCGCATGTTTCAGAGAAACACATTGGGGGAAAAAAAAACCTTACTGCTCAGTTAACCACATTAAAACTGTGGAAGTTTTCTGGAATAAAGCAACACAACACATTAGATACAAAGTGTTGTCAGAACTCAAAATGGCTAAAGCAAAATCAACTATTGGTATTTATCCCAGTTGTACAAAATACTAAACATCTATTTTAATTTTTGCTTTGTGTTACTTTTTTTTTCAGAAAAATAAGTGAGTTCCTAATGACCACATATTGCTCACAAACTCATCATTTTTTTAACGTAGGTGTTTGGTTTAAAAAAAAAATGTAAATAAAAACGCTGGACTTAAATATATTATAAACTACATTTGTAACAAGATTGTTACTTCTGCTTCATTGACTGTTTTCAGAAAACTCCAATGTTTCTGTCTTTATGATAATGTACCAGAGCAGTTCAGGGAAGCTTGTTCAGCTTATTGTGTATGTTAGGACCTCTGACCTCTCATTCCTATCCTGTAGGCGTACCAACGTTTACAAATCCAGCAGCAGATGTTACAGGCTCAGCGTAATGTTTCCGGACCCATGAGACAACAGGAGCAGCAAGTAGGTTTGCCTGCCACTTCAATCCCTCCATTAGAGTGTGGCTTCAGTAGCTTACAGAGATCATACTACGTTGTACCAAAGCAGCTAAAGCATCCTTAGAAACAGTAGCATAGTGCATGGCTTGAGTACTGAAAAGGAGAGTGCTAGAGTAATAAAGCTGTTTCACAGCATTCGGTTGTTGGCGGAAAGCTCTTCAACCCTTAACACAGTCAATTTTTATTTGTGAAGAGATCTGTTGTCTTATTTCATTGTAAAGAAAAGCACAAGAATTCTAGAGTCTCTTTTGTTCAATTGAGCATTTATTGATTCTTTTTCTTGCCAGGTTGCACGTACAATCAATAACATGCAGCAGCAGATCCAGCAGCACCAGCGCCAGCTGGCCCAGGCCCTGCTTATGAAGCAGCAGCCTCCCCCTCCACATCTATCTTTGCACCCCTCTGCAGGCAAATCAGCCATGGATAGCTTTTCACCCCATCCCCAGGCTCCCGGCCTATCTGACCTGCAGACCAAAGAGCAACAGTCTTCACCGAACACCTTTGCTCCTTACCCTCTTGGTAAGTGCCCTTCATTAAAGCAGTCCCATGTGAAAAAGACACAGGGAGTATATTTCATTAATTCGGAATCTAAATATTTTGCTCCACAGTGTAACACATACAGAAATACCAAAGATAGGTTGACCAGTGTTGAAATGCTGAAACAAATCATGTGCCTGTCTGGTAGCTCATCAGGTGGTCTGTGCTGTGCCTACAAATATCAGAACAGAATATCACAGAAGATTTGCTTAATTAACTATCTACTTATGTTGCTATTTATGAACTAAATATAAATTGACAATGTCATGTTGTAAAATACACCAATGTCAGATTGATGAACAGGAATGTCATCTGGAAGTCATGTCAAGTCATCTTCCCCCTATAATCAACACTGGTAAGGCATCAGTTTTGGTCAGTGTATTTCAAGAAAGATACAGGACATTTTGAAGGAATTCAGAGAGAGTGTTCTGCAGATAATTAGGTGTTTCAGAAACATGGCTTCTAGGGAAAAAAGGAAACCCTCTGCACACTTCAGTCTAAGGAAAAGACTTGAGACACGCAAGAATCTTCAAAAATGTCAACGATAGCTACCAAGTTTTCTTTCATGTGGGAAGGCAAGAGGTAGTAAACTTCTGCATAAAGGGAGATGTAGTTAAACATGAAGGATCACTTCCTCGCTTTAAACAAAGTAGAGTACTGGAATAAACAGTTATCTGGGAGGTTTCTGAAATATTCACCAGTCATTTTGTGGTAGGTTAGACATAGATCTGTCCAGTATAATTGATGTCAAAATAATTGATTCGGCCTTGAGACAGAATGGACAGAACACCCTTTCAGACCTGTTTTCTCTGTGATGGTCTGACGTATGCTACAGACTTCATTTATGACATAAAGGAATTAATTTTCTCTCTTTGTGACTCTCTTTATGCTGTGTACAATAGAACTGCCAAGCTTTATCTACCATGCAGCAGTAAAGAAGGTAATTCCGACTGCTGTGGTGAGCTGTTATAGCAGGGAGCATCCGTAGGCAGAAGAATTTATGTATAAAGGCCTAAGTCTAAGAGGTTCTTATCGTATCTCAGCTTCCGGTGATCTGCTGACGTTCAGGAGTACATATCAAAAAGGATCCAGAGTCATGTCACACAAACCTTTCAGAATTATTCCCTAAATACAGCTTGGGTGATAGTATTCTGTGTATACAAAATAGATGCCCAAATTGTGCAATACCTGCTGTGATGAATAGCAGCTGTTTGTATGGCCTTTTAATTAGTTGCTTTGTTTGGGGTTCTAAAAATGTTGTTAGCAAAATAAAGTGGCAGATATCATGGGGGTGTGCTACTGAGACGTTAGGAGTATTTTGACCTGGCAGTGGCATGCTGCAGATTATTCACTGGTTTAAATGTACCATTCCAGTGCGTTCTTTCGGAATTTGTTTTGTGAAAGGAGTGAAGAAACTGCAGGTAGGAATACTGACAGTTTAAAAATGTTATCCCTACATCTTTCTTTTTTCCTCCTTCTGGCAAAGTGTTAACATTTTCTGAATTCATGGGAGTTACATTGGTGTTCCCATAAAAGCAAAAGTTCTTGACAGCAGGTTGAACATGTTCATAGCAAATTACTACACGTACACACGGATGTTGGAAAATTAGTGTTTCATAATTTCTTTAGCTGGATTTTTAAACACAGTTTTTAATCCCCCAGTATATTGTGGATATCTAATGGCCTATTTCCCCTTAGCTGGACTGAACCCAAACATGAATGTAAATAACATGGACATTACTGGTGGTTTGTCAGTGAAGGACACTTCTCAGTCCCAATCTCGCCTTCCTCAGTGGACACATCCCAACTCAATGGATAATCTGTCTAGTGCTGCTTCTTCGCTTGACCAGAACTCCAGCAAGCACGGTATGTGACGCGTAATCTCTGCGACGGTCTGACTTTTTGAGACCGGAGGCACGTTGCGATTGTCATTTTTCTCATGTTACTGTTTTGGGTACGTGTTTGTATGTGGTTGGTACAAGCGCCCTCTGAGCCTGGGGTATTTCTAGAGATGGTTTCTGCAGTCGCATTCAGCAGTGCACTGAAGTTCTTGCAGCTGTCACTTCCTGCGTGCATTGTTAGAATGGTTTTCTTCCGTTGGCTGAATTCTGTTGCTCAGAACGTGGAGTTCAAGTCAAACAAGCCGTTAGTGTTGGCACAAGTCCCACAAGCTTCCCCTTACTCAAGATCTGTGTGCTTTCAATACAAAGAAACACTGGCTTTCTCCCACAATTTTTCCAATATCATGAACCTCTCATAGCGAGTCCTGTGCAAAGGCATGATGGATTACATAATTACCTACCCTGGGAGTTGGAGCACAAACTTCATGTTTTTCCAGAGGTGGTTGCTAATCTGTTTGAACACCTTTATCCCTAACGCCTTCAGTATCCTGAGTCATTTACTCCTTTATTTCCTGTACCAAGTTTGTTCTGTTAGAACATGGTGCTCTGTTAACTTTATTGTATCCTGGATTTTATTATGAGCAGTGTGAATTATTTCTTTTACAATAGTTTTTTATTCTGCAAGCAGCTGTACTCTTTATGCCAAATAGTTGTTTGATAGTTTGTAGGAACATGAGAATGGCCATTTCAAGTCATCCATCCCGTCAGCAATGGATACCAAGTGAAGGATGAGAAGGGGGCTTGCCTACAGTGATACTGCTTAGTATGCCGTCTCAGCAAATTCTGTTTACTATCAGTGTCATGATTTGAATTACTTAGTCTCTTTTGGCAGTAATGACATCCAAATTTCTTAACTCGAGTGTCTGGATTGTACCAGTGGTGTATTTCCTAGTAAGGCTTCAGAGACTGTTACGCCTTGCTTGCTGTGTTTATATTTTAATTTTCCCTTTTATTTTTGTAATACAGAAAAAGAAAATAAGAAAACAATAGCAGCATAGGGACTGATGAAATTCCGTACCCAAAATTAGTCCCCCTTTTAAACAAAGCCTTTCCATTTCATTCATTACAGGTGCTATACCTGGAGGTTTAAGTATTGGTCCTCCAGGAAAGTCCTCCATTGATGACTCTTACGGCCGGTATGATCTGATTCAAAACAGTGAATCGCCCGCCAGTCCACCTGTAGCTGTTCCTCACAGCTGGTCACGTGCCAAAACCGATAGTGATAAAATCTCCAATGGCTCCAGCATAAACTGGCCACCAGGTAACAAAATAGAAAGCATTCGTGTTAAACTGATGCCCTTAAAATGTGTTGTTGGTTTTACGAATTGAATTCTCATGCCTTCTGGTGTACAGGAACTTCGGAGAATTATGGCCACATACTCTTCTTTTTATTGTCTTTGAAACAGAGTTTCATCCAGGAGTGCCATGGAAAGGACTGCAGAATATTGATCCCGAAAATGACCCTGATGTTACTCCTGGAAGTGTTCCAACTGGGCCTACCATCAACACCACGATACAGGATGTTAATCGCTATCTTCTCAAGAGTGGAGGTAAACACACAAATCACTGTCACATCCCTTTATACTTCCTTTTTCTTTCCAAAAAAGGTTGATATTCTATATTATGGAGGTAGTATATTTTTGCATGTAATCCTCATCTTACAATGCTTCTGCTCTGAACATTCACTGAAAGTCCAGAAATACTTGATTTAAATAGGGGACTAAGAAGCTCCCATTCTCCATGGGAGTGTAAATAATTTTATATTGAGAGGGCTGTGAGACGTAATGTGAACTTCGGTGGTCACTGGAAGTTCTTGTAACGTGTGATACTTTGTTTTCAACGAGACTTCACTCTCCGTACTGACCAACCTCTTACATACCCTTTGTGAAATATCCAGAAGACACAACGAAAGCTCCACAGCTGTTGCTGAGGCAGCTGGCCTGTCACACGAATTGATCGTAGCTGTGTTACAAGACCAATCAGCAAATTAAACAAGAGCTGTTTTATCCCCAAAACCATCAAAGAAAAGGATAAAAATAGGGAATTTACTAGTGAAGTAGTATTTTCCAGCGCCATTTCCATTCCTTTTGTTCTTGCAGTGTTTACTTCATGATTAAAAGGCTGTTCTCTAAAAAAATACACCATTGGGACTGTGCTGCTTGTTAACTAGACGTACTAGAAGTGGCTCAAGGGAGAGGTGGTTTGGTTTAACTGTGATCAGTGTGCCGAAATAGGCAAGTCACCTGCACTCTGTTAGAGCACTCTAATGGGACAGCATAATCGGGACCCGTCAGGATTAAAAATGTGGATTTTATTCCAGTAGTTACATCACTGATAGCTGTGTAGGTTGTAAATCAGAGCTACACGTGCAAGGAGTTTCCAGCTCTGGGCTTGTTAACTTGGGTGAAGGGATGTGAAACCTGAGGGAAAGGAGGCAGGGGTTTGCATTGCCCAGAATGATGTTTGTTGTCTCTTCCCAGAAAGCAATCTTTATGTCAGATGAAACGTGGAGTGTGCGTGTGCACGAGTGATGTTGAACTAACTTCTAATGACACAAATGTACTTCAAGGGACAGGCTACCTGGATGGTTGGAAGTTACAAAAAGAAAATGTAAAGACATCACCCAGTCAAAATTCAGATATGGTGCACCCAGGAAACACTCCCCTTAGGCCAGCAGCCTGACCCTACAGAGCTATACCTGTAAGTTAGATGATACCTACTACAGGTCTTGCTTCGTTATAGGAGCAAAGGATACGCTGGCTCTGTTGGTACATATAATCTGTCTGTGGAATGAAGAAATAATTAACACCTCTTAGAGAGGGGCAGTATAGATTATCTCTGCAGAAGTAAATGGGCCCTCAAGCCAAAACGTTCTGAAAAAAGTGACTGTTGGGTCCCAGGTGTGCTTCCTTATCTCACTAGCTTATATGCATTTATAGTAGTACTGTAAGGGGCAGGGAGTTGGACTCAGTGATCCTTATGGGTCCCTTCCAACCTGACATATTCTATCATTGTATAATACAATTTTTGTTAAAAATGTAGTTGCTGAATCTGTTTATGCTCGTATCATCTAAGTGTTTGCTCGTAGGTAGAACTAGCTCTTAACGTCAGTGCCCCTCCACATGAGATTGGGGCTTTCACGATAGGCTTCTGGGAGGAGACCGCCTTTGAATACTGCAGCCCGAAGTACACGGATGGTGCTGGCCAAGCTGAAGTCCGTTTAGAGGGCTAGATGGTGGTGTGTACCATCCTTGCGCTGTACACTTAGAAGGAGGCAAAAACTAAGCTTTTGGGTTGTTTTTTGTTTTACCCTGTTTGCTGCTGCTGTGAGCCAGGGTCAGCTGCTGTGAGCTGAAAGTCTTAGACACATGGAATCAGGAACAATTACAGCTCTGTGGGCATACGAGCCTTTAACAGAATTCCCTCACTCCGGCCTGGGGAATAGATGTTTTCCAGAGATGGTCTTGATACAAAGATATTTGGCTTCAGACCGATGTCTGTATTGATGTGTCCTGTGGAGCTCAGTGAGGCTGGATAAGGTGAAGTTTGGTTGGTCGCTGTTCAGTGCGAAGTGTAGCCTGTGTTTTTTATTGAGCTATGAGGGATGAGAATGTCCTTTTTCTTCCTCCCTTCCACCTCAGTACAGCACTCCTTTCCAAAGAACTCACCTCCTTTTTTATAAGTCAAAGAGGTTTCAGTATCACAGTATATCTATGTATGTCAGGAATGATGAGTCACCTAGGATACACACTTAATTTTGTTTGTGGCTAAAGAGAATACTTGCAGCTCTTCTGGTTTATAATGAAGATGTTTTATTTTATGTTCAGTTTCTTTCATTTGCTGCCAGTAAGGAAATTGTATGTATGCCTAGATAACTCCTCAGATTGTAAGTGACTTACCAAGATGGTTTCAGGCTATTGCATTTAATGTTGTCAGTTTGAGAAGAGATTGCTAAAATATATCCTTGCTTTACTGAAAGTCTGCAAAAATCTAGATGTTTGTGGGCATTAGGATGTAGGCGAAGTGCTTACCTTGAGTAATTTAGGACAAGTCACCCATGGAAAGAGGTCAGTTTATCATACACATCTATGCTCATCTACAGTTGCCATTGCTTATGTCAGCCAGCAGAGCACCTTGATAAATGAAGCCTGTTTCTTGAGTCTGAACAGTTTAACTGAATTTTTACAAGAGTCACGTATCTTAAAAGGAAATGCGGAATTTATCTTCTGCATGAGCGCTGTACATTTGCTACTGTGCCAGCTTTCTTTTCTTTTCTACTAAAGACTTCTGCGTCACGTTATCATGCTTTCTGTAACATTTCATTCCTAGACTTCAGAGACCAGGCTGATTAAGGAAAATGCCTTGCATGGTTTGTATTTGCACATAATAGATTTGCTTATGTCACACCAAACATCACTTTGTCACACCGAACATCTTTCTTAGTTGCTTCTCTGCTGGTTCTGCAGGGTCATCCCCAACATCATCTCAGAATGCCACGCTGCCTTCATCGAGTGCCTGGCCGCTTAGTGCCTCCGGCTACAGTAGCTCTTTCAGCAGCATTGCATCCGCACCTAGCATTGCAGGTACGAAAAATGGCCTTTCTACTTTCACATCCTTCTGTGTTCTGAGAAAAAGGCCCTAGAAAGTGCTCTCCTACAGTCTTGCTACTATAGACAGAAGCGTATTTTTTAGTACTGTGCTAGGTAGATGGCTCTCCTGGCAGACAGCTCTTCGGTGGTGCGCGCTGGATGATGTGCCTGGAATTGTGCTGAGGAGAAATGTATTTATTCCACTTGCTGCCACATGCTGTCTCTCTGTATTGGCATCAGGATCTCTTTGTGACTACTTCCATTGCCACTTTGAGGAGGAATATTCTGTTGTCTCTGACCCCAGTAGAGCGAGCCTTACTAGACCCTTCCAGTAAGAGCTGATATGAAATGTTTGTTGATAAACTCACTGTTAAAAGTGAACCATCTTCAGCTCAGCAAAAAGTTTAGTAGTACCTCAAGGAGGTACTGTGCATGGCTGTGGAGGGGTTGGGTTCGGGGCTCTTACATGTCTTTTTAATAGCCAGTCCAAAGACTGATGCGCCCCTGAGCTCATAGATGGTCTAAGTAATTGCCCCATTTTTTTAACGAGCTATAAATTCTTGAGCATCTATCTTCTCAAATCATGGAATCTTTGCTTGCAAACTGGCTATCTAAATACCCAGTTTATCTCGTTATAAAAGTGTGTTGGGACTGTCGTATGGATTCTGTTAGCATTTTCCTACCTAACCAGTGCAAACCCTCCCCTTTGAATAAATGAAGCTGCAGCCTCCAGGTTTGCAGAACACCCACCGAAAAGGGTCTGTTTGAAATGTTTTACTTGTCCAGTGAAAGCGAAAGGAAGGAGGCTTGTTTGTCTTTTCTCTGCCATGCTTTTCTGCTTTGTTTTTGTTTTTCTCCCATGTCATCTTATCTTTGTTAACCCCGTGAGTAGTGACATAGCAACATCTAATCTGTGGTCACGTGCACGTGCCACGTGCTGCATCGCAGGCTGAGCTGCTCTGAGTTCTAGAAATCAGACCCTCCCATTTCCCCCCACCGTTTTACCCTTGTTAATGTCTTCATCATCATTGTCAAATTATTTCTTGCTACTGTTTGCAGGAGGATGAGAGAGTGGTTGCCCTTTCACTTAAATTGCTATGATTCAGTATAAAATCTTTGAGTTAAATGATAAATAGAGACAATCTGGGGAGTGTGCATGTGTATGTAACTGAAGCTGTGATTTGGTGGCTAGTAAATATGATTTTAGGACTACTCGGTGGCTGCGTGATGAAAAGCATTGATTCAGTATAAACATAATCTGCCTGGTCAAATCTGGTTTTAAAGAAGTTTACAAGATTTTTGCATCGTGGCCTTTGTCAGACCAAGTATTTTCTTACTGTCTGCCATCAACCTGAAAGCATTGAGGCAGCATAACCACAGTACCATTTGCTGTGGCAGAAGATGGAGTGATGTGACCGTTACAGCCCATTCCAGTCAGACGTGGGCTGGTACTGGTGGGACTGTGCTAGGACAAGGAGATTGGACTCTAATTTCACAGCATATGGTGGTACAAGGAAGAAAGGCAGGGATTTTTAAGTCTGAAGGTGAATAAAGGGTTTTGGTTTGGTATCTGTAATATGAATCAGTTTTGTCTGCCACGCTGAACTGTATTTGTCATTCTTGGTTTTTTGTATTATTTTATAAAACTCTCATTCGGCAGGAACAGCAGTAAGATAGTGTAAAAACTGATCAGGGGAAAAAAACAAACAGTAAAAAGTTAGTGTGACAGGTTGTAGTATGTTCTAATCTACTGAAGACTTTGCTTTTCTCCAAGACACTTGTAAAAAAGAATATCTGTTACCTTGAGTATTCAGAAATACAGTTTTCATTGGTCTTTGATCTTTGGAATTCTAATAATATGTCAGAAGAACATATGGATATACTGCTCACTTGTTATTGGATAAAATGAGTCGCGTAAGAAAAAGTGATTTAGTCCTATTAAACCTTTGAGAGAGACAGTCTTGAAGTGTTTCATTTTAACTGATGAAACTAGGTTTTGAATACTTAAGTCCATTTTCTGGTCTTTTTTTTCATGTATCATCTTTTACAAGAAAGCAAAATAGTAGGAGATTTTAAAAAGGGAACTGTGTGTGTAGCAGGTGTTGTAAGATTCATGAAACACAAAATTATTTGAAAACGTAAAGACTCGTGTAAATAGGTTCAGAGGATACAGGTTTGGTATCAGTGGATGATACAGAGCCTATCGTTTTCTCTCCTGAAAAGAATATAGTCGGTGGGGAAGCTTGCTCATTACCCATCGTACTTGGATTAACAGTTGTTGCGAACTAAAAATACACAAACGCATTCTTTTTCTATCGCAGGTAAACTGTCAGACATCAAGTCTACGTGGTCCTCTGGCCCAATCTCTCACACGCAAGCCTCTCTATCCCATGAACTATGGAAGGTACCCAGAAACACTACTGCTCCGACGAGACCACCTCCAGGCTTGACTAACACCAAGCCATCATCTACGTGGGGTGCCAGTCCCCTGGGTTGGACCAGCTCCTACTCCTCTGGTACTCTTGACCTCTGTGTTTTATAACATCACAGTCCCTTCTTCTGAGAAGTGCTTGTTTTTATTCTGTGTGACAGTAGTGAGGCACCCCATAGCTCTGTATTCAGCTCCAGAAACTTGAGATACCAAGTACATATACCAGTAAATATCTAAATATACCGCTTAAAGATGCCAGTGAAGTGTGTGTTTTGGTTATGAAGCTCATGGCTGTTTATTTTAGATGGGATAAGCTGTAAAAATGAAGCTGCCCTCTTTCAGGTGTCCATATGAGTAATTCTGCAAAGGAACTGCCAAATAATTTCACTCCAACTGGGATTTTTTTTCCATTTCCTTAATTTCTAAAACTAAATTTTAAACACGTTTCTCGTTTTGTGGTATGATCTGTGGCTGTCTGCGAGGCTTCAAGATGAGTGGATTGGCCCATGGGATTTAATACGGAACATGTTTTTTGGAGAGTGGATGTGAAGCGTTTAGGACCTGATGGAATGTCAGGGGCCTCAGGGAATGACTTCGTTTTTTTTCATGGAGACTCTTTTTAGATGCCGTTGTTGTGCTTCAGTACAAATACGACAAACGATGGATGTGGCTATATAAATATGTATTTATCATGTTTGTGAAGTGGTGTCAGCTTTAAAAGTGTTACAGCTATTAGTAAAGCTGACTGTTTTGTTAACCTGCTTTCACTATGTTGGGAATTACATGTTCTTCCCTCTTTTTGCCATTTCTTTTGTGTTAATTTTCTTCGGCAAAACCCCACCTGGTGGGCAGATGCTGCTGGTGCCAGGATTCTCTCTGGAGCCTGAGTGTGGTCACGCATGTGCCTGCAGAAGTGCTGCGGTTTCTCGAATGCCACTCCTAAATGTCAAGCTTGTACAGTTTCTCGTTGTAAAACACCAGGCTGAAATTGGAGAAGCAGGTTTTGTGGATTATGGCCTGGTGTCTTCAATCAGGACATTGTCAGGGCAGAAATACCTGTTTTGAATCTGTCACTGGCAAGATGCTGCAGTGCTGTAGAAATGGTTCATAACAACAGCGATGGGAGCTCGGACATCTGAATGGCTTTTAAAATGTGTCTTCCAGATTAATTCTGATGTAACCCAGAGATAGAGTTTGTGTCATACCTGCACCCGCTAGTTTTCTAATAGTTACTGTGGGAATGTGAAAGACAGCACAGATCTTTTAAATGCAACAAAAGCAGGGTTTCGTTCAGCAACCTGTCGTTCTGAGAAGGCAATAAATCAAGATGTGAGGAGACTGCTGGAGGATTTGTTTCCGGTAGCAGTAATGCTTGCTGATATGTTGTGATTCCAGAGAAGTTTTCTTCTTGTAGTATGCTCACCATGTCGTGATCAAGCGTTCTGTTGTGGTGTTTGTGTTGTAGGCTCTGCATGGAGTACTGACAGCTCAGGGAGAACAAGCAGCTGGCTGGTTCTTCGAAACCTCACACCCCAGGTAAATGGAGCTGTATGTAACTAGCTGTGAAAAGAGACTTGTCACACTGGAGATAAGAACATTTATCAACCGTGGTCATTTGGCTCATGTGAAGGGAAAATAATTGCGCTGCATTTATTACAAGTGTCTGTCTTCTACAGGGAATTTGTTACGATTTCGAAGTGCCGTCAAAGGGCTTTTAAGTCTGTAATTAGTCATTCAGGGTGCACCATTTATGCATGTATAAGTTTGGAGGTGAATGATGTTTTAAAGCAGATACAGAGATGTAAAATCTGCTGTCCTTACGGAGTTTTTTTGGGTTCTTCTCCTAAGTCTGTCAGATCCTCTAGTCCTCCATTTGGTGTCATTCACAAGGAAGAACCTAAAACCACAAAGCCTTGAATGTAGACATCTAAATTAATCTTGGGGAAAATTTAGTTTAGGAACAGTGTGCTTTTCCTTTGACTTATTTATGGACTTGTATGTACTTCTAATGATAATATAATTTATATCACCAAAATCAGGAAATACTGTGCAGTAGACTGTAGAGGTCTTAAGAAGACAGGAAATCTCACTCAATGAAGACAGTGATAAGTCTATAATTAAATTGTTCTTATGGAAGAAAAACTTCTTTTTTTCTTTAGCTTTTAAAACTTGTTTAGTTAACAAGGATTTAAAGTAAAATCACAAAAATACAGATAACCTTTCTCTCTTAACAGATTGATGGTTCTACACTGCGGACACTGTGCTTGCAACATGGCCCTCTAATAACATTCCACTTGAACCTGACGCAAGGGAATGCTGTGGTCCGATACAGTTCTAAGGAAGAAGCAGCCAAGGCCCAAAAGTCTCTGCATATGTACGTTTCTCCTCTCTTTCCTTTGTTTTGAAGCCACTTTTATCTCAGAAACTGTTTTCTTAGGCATTTATTTGCTAGGACCTGGAACCGATTACTAGTTAGTTTAACCCGATTTTGGAAACTACCTAATGAGAGTTAGAAGAAATTACTGGGGGCTAGATACTCATATACTACTGAATAAGAGGTCATTACCAAACTTGATAATAGGTATTCACCTTTGATAATGTGCTGAGTAAGGATTTGTTGCCGAGAAGGCAGAGAATTTGTAGGATGTGGTAAGAATTCCAGAGGATGCCCAGAGTGTGAGGCAAGGTTTTAGCTTAGACAGCAACAGAAAGGACAAAACGGTAATAAATGAAGAATGTGTTCATGGTTGTTGCCTTTTCTAAAGGAGTTATGAAAGCTTGAAGAAATGTATGACAACAAAATGTGATTTTTAGATGTTACGAAATCCACGGGACTAATTGGCATAGTATGCAGGAATTTGAGTGATAAAATACATGACACAAGGGAGGGTTAGAAACACAGAGACTTTGGTGCTTAGAGTTGGAAAGCAGTCTTCTTTATCAATAGGCTGTAACATGAGTCTGATTTAAAATACAGATGATAGCAGAAACACCGTTTGGAGCTAGCTGTACTGCTGGCTTAATTACCTTCCCTGTGAGAGAGCAAATTCTATTAATGACTGTGGTGCTTTTTCAACTGTTGACCATTCTTTAATTAAATGTTACAAAGCAGCATTCAGAACAATTGGAGATGAAGAGTGGACCCATCTTAGTTAACATCACTTTGGATGTGGGCATCAGGTAAAGGTAATGATGCCAAAGACAAAAGTAATATGTGAGCTTAAAGATAAGTTCTTATTTTAAATATGTATATGGCAGTGTCCTTCCACCAGCAGTGATCTGGAAGGCCTTTGCTTAAACAGTTTTTCTAACAGGTGGTGGCTGCGAGGATGGGACAGCCCTTTCTGAATGAGAAGGGTTGGGCTCTGTATGTGTTTGGTTTGCTGGTGGGGTGACAACAGTAAAATACAGTGGGATTTGTGGAAGCCAACAGGACAGTATCAGAGTTCCAAGAGATAGCAGCCACTATCTGTTTCACAGATAAATGTTGACATGGAGTTGATCACTGGAAAATTCATCACAGAGCCAGCAGTCTCGGATCCCGTCTGATTTGATGTGGGAATAGCATTAGACACAGAGGACTGTACGTTGAAGAGTTAATGTTAAACACTGTGATGGGATAAGACGTGTAAAAGCAGGAAAGCACACTTGTTTGTTACATGTGAAAAAAGGATTCTCTGATCTTGCAGAGGCTCTAAGTTGTCTGAGAATATTTTTAGAAGGAAGAGGAATTACACACTGGAGGGTCCCGAGCTTGCTTTGCTACATTATGTGGTGCATTGTTGGATCTATATTTTGTATCCCATATTTTTAGTAAAGCAAAGTGCTGTAATTACTACGGGTCCCTGTGCCCAGCGCTCAGAAATAATAAAAGCTACAACACTGATGCAAAAGTAAGAGTGAGGAGAGGAGGCAGTGTTGCCAGGTACTTGCTGTAACTAAAAACTTACTGTTGAGCATGATGGCTGTAGGCATCCTGAGGTGCAAGGTGTCTTTCATTCTGCTGGTAGTTCTGGCAGATTTAAAAAAAAAAACGACTTAAGTACTGTATATTCTGGGGGGACAAATTAATGTGAAGAGAACATGGTTTGAAAATGCCTTATAATAAATTTGTCTTATGGGTGTGATTTGTTACTGATAAAGCTAGTGTCTTTATGTCTAACTAGAGTACAGCCTTCCATGATCCTAGAATGGTTTGGGTTGGAAGGGACCTTAAAGATCATCTCATTCCACCCCCCCTGCCATGGGCAGGGACACCTTCCACTAGACCAGGTTGCTCCAAGCCTCATCCAGCCTGGCCTTGGACACTTCCAGGGATGGGGCATCCACAGCTTCTCTGGACAACCTGTCCCAGTGCCTCCCCACCCTCTGTGGGAAGAACTTCTTCCTGATATCCAATCTAAACCTCCCTGCTTTTAATTTAAACCCGTTACCCCTTGTCCTGTCCCTACAGGCCCTTGTAAAAAGCCCCCCCCAGCTTCCTTGTAGCCCCCCCAGGCACTGGAAGGTGCTATAAGGTCTCCCCGGCGCCTTCTCTTCTCCAGGCTGAACACCCCAACTCTCAGCCTGTCCCCATGGCAGAGGGGCTCCAGCCCTCTGATCATCTTCATGGCCTCCTCTGGACTTGCTCCAACCAGTCAATATCCTTCTGATGCTGAGGGCGCCACAGCTGGACGCAGCACTCCAGGTGGGGTCTCACAAGAGCAGAGCAGAGGGGCAGAATCACCTCCCGCATGCATGTTCGTTCAGTGAGGTGGTCTGCACACACAGGTCTTTGAGGGTTGCCCTGTGTGTGTAGAAAGGTAAATAGAAAATAGGACAGGGAAGTCTGCCTAGGAGAATGGGTTGCTAAAAGTGAGCAGATGTGGCCTAACTCTACACCTGGAATTCAGCCTGGGGGAACATGTATTTATAACCACCCTGGATATTTCCAAAAGTGCCCTTTGCACCCTTTGTTTCACATCGCTGCACCTTTTGGTTTTGCCCTCAGGTGTGTCCTGGGAAACACTACCATCCTGGCCGAGTTCGCTGGAGAAGAAGAAGTCAACCGTTTCTTAGCACAAGGCCAGCCACTGCCGCCCACCTCCAGCTGGCAGTCCAACACTGGAACCAACCAGACTCGCCTGGGCTCCTCCAGCAGCTCCCACGGCTTGGTGCGCAACGACGCCGGCCACTGGAACACTCCCTGCCTGGGGGGCAAGGGGAGCAGCGACCTGCTGTGGGGTGGGGTGCCTCAGTACTCCAGCAGCCTTTGGGGACCCCCGAGCACCGACGACGGCAGAGTTATCGGAAGCCCGACACCTTTGAATACTCTTCTTCCGGGTGATCTTCTCAGTGGGGAGTCCATCTAGGAAACAAGAGAAACAAAATGGAAATAACAATCATCAGCACTAAAGGAAAAATAAAAATCGTAACCCTTTCCAGTCCCGGGCATGATGAAGAATCCAGCTTTAACAGATCAGACTGGCAGCCCTTTTTAGTACCTCTGTCCAATATCAAATATGAAACTGCAGAAGTCCTTGGGAACTGTTCATGAAACAGTATGGGCTACTTTGGTCAGTGTCACGTGCTAATGACAGGTTTTGGTTTTTTCATGGCTCTTTGTTTTATGTTGTCTTTTTATGTTTGTATGGTGATTTTAAAAACCAAGTGTAAAAGCTGCTTAGAATAGGTCTATCATGAAGGGCACTTTTCAGAATTTGGGCTGGAAAGGGTTATTTTA
>NW_010230052.1:664-9299 GCF_000690775.1 Eurypyga helias | reverse complement strand
GGGGGAGGGAGGGAGGGCAGGGTTGGGGTATTTCTGTGTCCACTACTCCCATGGATCTGCCTATGCACATTACCCTTGTTTCATTACTTTTTCATGTCATTTTTTTTTAATCCCAAAAATACAAAATATTTAAAAAAAAAAGACCTACAACAACAAAAAAACAACAAAAAAAAATCCAACATATCAACATGCAAATACTTGAATCCAGCAGGCCAATAACAAAATGTGAACACTTGCTAATTGTTACACTTCCAGGTCGGCGTCAGTACACGAAAAAACAGGCTCTAAGAATTTTTTTGGGTTTTTTTTCTTTCCAAACAAAGTTCAGACGACATGTTTTTTGTTGGAACAGAGGCGTGTGTGCGAGTGTGCTTGCGTGTACGTGTGCGCCCACGTGTGCTTTAAGGAAACGCGTGCGGGTTGTTTTCCTGTCAGTCAGTATACGCTTTTTCGTTCGCTCATCGGTCAAATGTTTTAATTGTTAATTAGCTCCTAACTTTGCACTGAGTGTCCGCAGCCCTTCTTGTAGCTCCTCCTACGATGTTTAGAAAAAAGGAAAAAAAGAAAAAAAAAAAAAGAAACAAACTGATAGAAGGGGCCGGCGACAATTCACGTGTAAATGTTTACTCAAGGACTCTTATCACATTTTAAAAATTACAGTGTGTATCTCTGGAGAATAATATGTATATCTACCTTTAGCGGCTTTTTATCGTGGACTAATGCAAGAAAATTATTACCGGAGTATTGCACCATTTTTCCATTCGGAATATAAAGTTTAAAAAAATTAACTCTTGTTGAACTGTGGCCATAGATAATTGTAAAGAGTGGATAGTTCCCTTGCAAGCAGGAACAGAAACAAGCACTTGGACATAGGTTTTGACTGCTTTTGGAGGAGCCAGGAGTTTTGGCCCCCACCTGTTTACAGACCTTTTTTTCTCCTTCAAACTTTAAAATAAAAAAGGAATTTAAAAAAAAAAAAAAAAGAGACTTCCATCGTAAAGAAAACTTATTTTCAGAATGAAGATATGCTACTTCAGAGCTCTGGGATTGAACAGTGTTGTTGTATTATCCTTTCCTTTGGCCATTGCTGTGTACTCTTTTTGTTGTTGTTTTCCTCCTCTTCGTCAAAGTGGCGAAAACTTTGTGATCACTATCTTGCACATGGTGGAAGATGTCTCAGGAAAGCCGGGTTTCCCGAGGAGCAACTCCACACCATTTCATGTATTTTTAAAACCCAACTCCTAGCACTGAAGATATTATTAAAAAACAAAATAAAAATAAAAAAAGACAGTAAGAAAGAAGAAAATACCTAATCTAATGTGTAGCAGTTACATATTTACCAAATAATGGACTCAAAAGAAATAGATGTTTGAAGAGTGCTTTATATATTAAAAAATCGCTTTATGTTTAAAAAAAAAGATCGATGTTTTTGATTGTTTTGAAAGGAAGAAAGACAATGGAATAACATACACTTCAAGTATGTTTTAAAAATTATATGAACATTGTGCTCCCTGCCTGCTTGGATCAGGAAACTTGTGCATTACTTCTTTCCTTTTTTTTTTTTCTTTCTTTTTTTTGGGGGGGAAGATTAGCTTTTTAATGGTTTTATCAGATCTAAAGGGTCCTGCAAGATTGCAAATTAACAAAAGCTGGTTTTATAGAGGATCACGAACTATGCACAAACTGGGTTCAAGACTTGTTTTGTTTCTCAAGTTTTAGTAGTGTATTTAGCTGAATAACCTTTCCTCAGAGGAACCGCATCCCGTTGCCACGACACGCCTCCTACGGATACATATTTTATACATGCCCACACACTTCTATAAAATATGTATGTGTGTATGTGCGTGTTTACATACGGTTTTCCATGCTGAAGTTTAGCATCGAGTTGTAGAAAAACTCCTGATATTTTAAAATTGGGAATGAAAATTTTTCTTTAGGGTCAGGGGGGTGGGATTTTGTTCTGGGGCTTTTTTTTTTTTTTTTTTTGCCTTTCCTTTTGGATTAAAGATGTCTGTAACTCTGAGATTAAAAACAAAAACCAACAATTGTGGCTTTTAATGTTTATTCTCCTCATAGAATGTGATTGTTAAAGAACATGCACCGAAAGTTGCTTTCAAGAGTACGAAGATTCTTTGAAACTTAATAAATTGCAGTTTTTTCTTGGCTGTTCAAATAATGTGTATTTTTCTTTTATGCAGGGAATACTTGATCTGGTAGATCTGTTAAGGTATTTCATGGAAGAAGTTTAACTCTTTCAGTACTAACGCGAATGAACTGTATAGCCAGCCAACTCACTGCTGTAAGTGTGGTCACGCACCGAGTCTGCGCTTGTGGGCGATGCCATTCTCCTAAGCTTGTACCATGAACGCTTTGCATATCGCATCCCAGAGAGCTCCGTGGAAAAAGCTGTCCTCTCTGTGCTTGTTTTTCTTAGAGTCCCGGTTTTCTCATTTATTCATGCCTTTAGTCACACTGCAGACGGATCGTTGACACTTTGAATATCGCGAGCCTGCGGGCTGAAGGCTCCTCTAGCTCTACCATTTGATCACCCCGTAGCCTCCCCTGTCCTGGACCTGGATGTCTCTAGCTCAAAATCGCCAGTTCCACTAAATTTGCGGAGATGGGCAAGTAGCCTGTAAATAAAATGAAGTCGAAGCAGCAAAATATTTCCATGTTTGGCCTTTCGGGTTTTGAAGTCACGGAGATATTTACAGTGGCACAGGAGGTGAGCTGCAGAAGGTTCATTGTTCCATCTCCCTTGTCTGGAGACAAGTTTACATTCCCATCTCCATAAAACCAGTTGTTCACCTCTTAGTGGCACTGGTACTGAAAGCGTGATCCACAGCAGGTCTGCTCCCGGGGCTCCAGTGGCTCCGGGGCTCCAGTGGAATGAGTTCGTAGGGGCAAAACTCATTCCACCCAGCCATTTCAGAAGGAAAAAACTAACGTGGAGAGCCGGGTTAAGAAGCAGTTCACAGCCCTGAACAACTCCCTGCGCTGTGGTGGTAACCCATCCTCTGTCCCGGGGATTATCCGCTGCTCGGCCCCAAGCTGTGCCTTTCACAGGAAAGACCCGTGGGCCAGGTGAGAGCCTGCAGTTTGCTGGCGGATACGAAACGGTTAAATACTAGAAAATTGGATTTGGGGCTAACCGCTGGAGTTTAAATAGCTCAAACACCCAGCCTGAAGCTTGTTCTGCTGATGTTGCCACCAGTACTGCCCGAAAATCACCCGTACTGCCCCAAAATCACCCGTACTGCCCCAAAGTTGCAGAGCTGTGGCCACGGTTGTTCTTTACTGTGAACTGCTTCCTCTCACGTCTCTTTTTATTGTTTTTTCTTTTTCTTTTGGGTGTTTGTAATGCAGGTCTTTCCCTCCCTTGGCTCTTCCTTTGATTTAGGTTTTGGTTGGGTTTTTTCCCTTGGCAAGGCGGGCTTTCCGTTTCCACCTCCCTGGGTTTTGTTTGCCTAGACATCCAAGTCTGTTACAGAGTTAGGTGTTTGAGGAAACAACAGCTTTTGTCTTCCCTAAGGTTGGCCGAGATGGCTTTTTGTAAATCAGATGCACTCCCAACATTCAGTATCCACCCTGGTACGTTAAAAGAAACGGAGCTTTTGGCCAGACTCAGCCCGGTGTTTGCGTAGCTTTTCCGTTTCAGTGTCGTACTCTTTTCTGCTTAAAAGCTATCCAGTTATTTCTGAAATTGTAAAGATAGCTCCTGATGATAAGGATTCTCCTTATGGCTCCCGAATCTTTACGAGAAAACATTTTGAACAGGTTGTGTTTCCCTGTGTATTGCATTTACTGTATCCCCATAGCACTTTGACTGCATGGCTCCCCCGTCTTTAGGCCAAGAGGGCCCCTCTTTCCCAAGTGGTCTGAAACTGTCGAACTTCTTCTTAGTTACTTGTCTAGTTCGTGGGTGGCACTGGCAGAGCAGATTGTTTTGCTATTCTGCTCCAAAAATATATTCTTGTTCTTGATAATTCAGTATATTGATTGTGTATGTGAAGGAGCGTTTTACTTAAACAATGTATATGGATATCTGTATATGTTAAGAATTACTGGAGTTGGAAGAGTCTGGAAATGGAATTGAAAAACCCTTTAGGATTTGGGTTACGGGCAGCTATAGTGCGGAGCGTTACCTTTGATACCAGATCAGAGGTTGCCGTTGTGACCTGTAGGATCCTCTAACGTTGTATATGAACTGCTGCTAAATGTCTGTTGGAGTTCGCACGCTGTACAAACGACAGGTGTACCAATTGTATCACTGTATTGATGCTGAATGTACAATCTTTGCTCACGTCCTGCGTAGCCAGTTTCAGGGAAGGGGAGTTCGGAAAAATCGGATATTGAGCTCAAACGGACTCTGTATGTCAACTGCACGGATGCCTGGCGTCCCCCGCGTTCCCCACCAAGCCCCAAGGTAAATGACAGCTCCGTAAATGTCTGCAAGTGTCTCTGGTTCACGCTGTTATCTGTAGCGGGAATTGGAAGGAGACCATGGGCCTGTCCACGGACCGCACCGGACAAGTTTAGCTCCCTGCAGGTCTCTTGGACTGTTTCACCCAGGTCCTTGCGTTGCTTCGAAGGCGGTAATGTACCCGTGAAACCTTAATGTCTACGGGAGCAGCCTAACTTGTCCTCTCACATTCCCCCTCGTTCCCAAGGGGGTCTCTTCCAGTAATAACACCTGTGCTCTTGGAATTTGGGAGAGGCACCTCCAACACTCATCCAGACCGTAGCTTTCCTGAGGGAGGACGGACTGCTAACATGCCCATGTTCTAGTGGGATCTAGGTGTCTTCCTCCAGCGGATACACCCAATCTCTCAGGTTAACTATCGCTTGCTGCAAGTTGCCAGACTCCGTCCTCTAACGGCCAATCCAGCCTGTGCAAAGACAGTCGAGTTGACCATTTCAAATCCCTCGCGCTCCCACCGTTTTCTTCTCCCTAATGAAAAGTGTTTCGTTAGAAACCAATATGACACTTTGTCCTGTGTGTGCCCCCGGTGTTTGTTTTTTACTGTCGGATGCATTGGAAACGAGTTGCTTGTAAATTTTCTCTGATGAAAACGTGGTCCCAGTGCAGTCATGATTTCAGGGTTATTAAAATGTTATAAAACACAGTGAGCTGGAAGACTGCTTTGCTTTCAATAAACACTCGTAGGAGTAAAGGTGGCTTGCCTTGAACTAGCTGTGAGGCTGCTGACTCTCGATGAGACATCCGCCCCCCATCTGCTACCTGCCTGTAGTCTGTCCTGCGTTAATCAAATTGTGTATTGCTTTAAATGGGTTTTTTTTGTTCCAGGGAGTGGACTTGGTAATATTCAAAACTCTGGCAGATTCCTCTGTGATTTCTCTGTTTGTCTCCTGGATTCTCTGCCCACTTCTTCATTTATCTTAATTTATTCGTAATTTATATGGGAAAAATGTATTCAAGCAGACAAAAGACCTGTGTTACTGATGCTGTTGGAAAGGAGCAGATTCCATTTTTTGGCCACAGTTCTTATTTTGGCTACAGCACTCATGGTTTACAATTTTGTTTTACTGTCTGTACCTCGCAGGAGCAGGGAAAAAGCCCCCCAGACTTTTCATTGGTTTATCTGATTTCAAGGGGGACCCACTTTTTCTGCCTTTTCTTGGCACATGTCTGTCTCCTTCCCAACCCTTCTCTCCCCACAGATAACGTCTGATAAAGGTAGAGATGGTTATTCTGCAGGTAAAGAACTGCAGATTCTACCAGGCCAGAGTACGTAGGTATGGTGTGTGTACATACACACACAGAAATCCAACCGCTGTGCTCAGTGGGAGATTCAGCATGAGCTTGGGATACCTGAAACACATCAGACATTAGTCCCCGTAGCTAAGCAGCCCTTTTCTGTCTTTCCTGGGATGATCACACATTCGGGAGTATGATTGTAGGAAGAACAGTAATTAGCAAATAGCTGTGATTACCCTATGATGCTCTTAGGGCTGAATACTTTCTGAAGACCTACCAGGATAGGGAGAGTTGCACTTTCCCATCAAGTGTGCGGCGTCGGAGGTAGGATGCAGCTGGTGAGGCGGGTGGAGAGCCCAGGGACGGGACTCGGAGGAACCCTACAAGGAGCTACTTGATTGGTCGGTGAGTTTCTGAATTTCTGAAATAGCTAGAAATTGCTCACATTAAAAAAACACATACAAAACCCCAACAAAATGGTTTTCCCCCTAGCTCTGGCTCAGGAAGGGTTTTCTTTCTAGCATCAGTATGTAAGTACGAGCGCGTAGGAAGGTGGCTCTAAAGCTATGTCTGACACTGATTTTTGTCTAATACCCTTTATTTCTTGCTCATCAGCATGGTACTGCATGTTTTGGTGCTGTCTCCCTTTTTAAGCTTTGGCTGCCTGTTAGTGTGTGAATTCCTGGCCGCACAACAACCCGGATGGGAGCGTAGCTGGAAGCAGTTTCATACTCCCCGCAGGGTGATTCAGTGTCTTTGAAAAATACCTTTTCCTGGGTTTTTTTTCTGAAACAAAGCTGCAAGAAACGAAGTTGAGCACTCGGGACCAGCAAAGCGAACCAGCACGGGGCCTCAGACACCCCTTGGTGTTGCTGTCAAGCACACGCTGTTAGAGACCAAGACTGGGGTTGATGCAGAAAGAAGCTTAACGCTCTGTCTGCCACAGAACACTCTTTGCTCATCATTTAGCGGAGATTACGTGTGAAGCACTGAACACATCATACAAAACTGAAGACACAACGTAAGTACGTTTTGCTTTTGTCCCTAGATGGGAGGCAGGAGGAAGAGGGAAGGTAAGAGAAGGTATCCCAAATAATGGGATGCAGTACTCAGGTCACATCTTCTGGTACAGACCCCTCCAAGTAAAGGCAGTAATCTTTATCACCTTATAGTTCAAACACTGATTTTTATAATCTGTTTAATAGACATTTTCCACTGTGGGCACCATCTCTAGCTGAGAAAAGAAATGTTTCTGTAGTGAGCCTAGAGAGAAATGAAGTTTTCCACTCAGACCTTCAACAAGGCTAGGAGGCCAACTACCATATTTTCCAAATGGGGTTATTCTCAGTGTCCTTGTCAATACAGGGCATTTAAATTGCAGTATTCCAGCTGGCACAGCAAGTGATCGACGCGTTCTTAATGCTTTGCCATTTCGATAGTCAGTGGTAGGACCGGAGAGGCATCAGTGTGTCCGACTCTTGTGCTATGTGGGATCTGAGAGAGAAGAAATACCGATTTAGAGGATTTATCCAGTCTTTTACTGTGCATCACGGAAAAGGCCGGAAGGTCACAGTCTGATAGACAAGCAGACCACTGAGCGTCACCTCAGCTTCTCCCCACCGCTTACGAGGTCGTAACGCAAGGGACCAGGGGGCTTCCAGCAGCACAGGCAGCGACGGGATTCTGCTGCCCTGTGATGAAGGGCCAGAGCCTTAGCAGGGGTGAGCAGAGCAGTAACAAAAAGCTGGGAAAACACTGGGCAGAGTGGAGATTCCTGCTTTTCTGGGGATGCTGCTGGCCCTCCTTTAGCCGGAGCAGCCGGCATCTGCCCGGCTCCCTCGGCACCAGCAGCCGGCGTGCCTTTGGCGGGCAGAGGCTCTGCCCGTCCGTCCTGTGATGAAGGGCCAGAGCCTTAGCAGGGGTGAGCAGAGCAGTAACAAAAAGCTGGGAAAACACTGGGCAGAGTGGAGATTCCTGCTTTTCTGGGGATGCTGCTGGCCCTCCTTTAGCCGGAGCAGCCGGCATCTGCCCGGCTCCCTCGGCACCAGCAGCCGGCGTGCCTTTGGCGGGCAGAGGCTCTGCCCGTCCGTCACTGCTGTGTGGGCGGGCAGAGGCTCTGCCCGTCACTGCTGCGGCAGGACAAACCCCAGTTCCCCTCCTCCCCGGCCTGGGCAAGCAGTCCCGTGTTGCGAAGCCATCAGCAGCCAGGCCCTTACATTTTCCTCCAGGCTGCCTGGATGCACAGCGCTGGAAAGAAGCAGGGCACAAACTCGACTCTTTATGGAGTAGTTTAGGCTCCTAAACAGGGAGTTTGATATTGAAAAGCCTTTGTATTAAGTGAAGTTCTGCACGTTTGTCCCCTGTCCATGAGCTGTCAATTAAAAGGCCAAGTCCTGTAAATCCTCTTTGCAAACGCTCAAAGTCCTGCCGCGCGCAGATCCCTGAGCTCTCGCAATCTGTTCTATCTGGGAAAGAAATCCGCGCCTGACCCGCATGCTCCGCAGGCGGATTGGGGGTTACGGGGTGCCCCGAGGGGTTCGGTGGAGGATTTGCGCTGACACCTTCCCAGCATGGCACGTGAACGCTTTTCTCCCCCATCTGCAGTTTCATACCCCGAGAGGTCTTTGCAGGGACAGCTGGACCCTCTCTGCCTGCAGCCCAGGCAAATCCCCCCGCAGAGCCCGGGGTGCGAGCGAGTCTCAGGCCCTTGGCGGTCAACAAGGGCACCCTCCGGCCTTGCCCACTGCCCCGTCCTCATCCCGCTGGCAGGTCTTGTGGATGCGCATCTCCCGCGCACCCCGAGGAGGGACCCGCTGGCCTCCCCCTCCCTGTGCCACGGGTGGGTGACGCCTTAAGGCGCTTAGAATCACAGACTGGTTTGGGTTGGAAGGGGCCTTTAAGCCCATCACACTCCAA
>NW_010230052.1:0-638 GCF_000690775.1 Eurypyga helias | reverse complement strand
GTTGCTCCAAGCCTCATCCAGCCTGGTCTTGGACACTTCCAGGGATGGGGCATCCACAGCTTCTCTGGGCAACCTGTCCCAGTGCCTCCCCACCCTCTCCGGGAAGAACTTCTTCCTGATATCCAATCTAAACCTCCCCACTTTCAATTTAAACCCGTTACCCCTTGTCCTGTCACTACAGACCCTGTAAAAAGTCCCCCCCAGCTTCCTTGTAGCCCCCTTCAGGTACTGGAAGGTGCTATAAGGTCTCCCCAGAGCCTTCTCTTCTCCAGGCTGAACACCCCCAACTCTCAGCCTGTCCCCATAGCAGAGGGGCTCCAGCCCTTGGAGCATCTCTGTGGCCTCCTCTGGACTCGCTCCAACTGCTCTATATCCTTCTGATGTTGGGGGTTCCACAGCTGGACGCAGCACTCCAGGTGGGGTCTCACAAGAGCAGAGCAGAGGGGGAGAATCCCCTCCCTCACCCTGCTGCCCACGCTGCTCTGGATACAGCCCAGGGTACGGTTGGCTTTGCGGACGTCACGGCCTTCCCTGGGGCAGGGAATGGGAGGAAGCCCTTTTCCTTTTACAAAATGTCTTCGGCTGCAATTCCCGGTTTCTCCCACCAGATGGTGGTAGGGAATCGCTCTGAGCACGCA
>NW_010230051.1:0-4092 GCF_000690775.1 Eurypyga helias | reverse complement strand
GAACTTGTGAAGAGGAATCTTGGCACGGGAGTTTGGGCTGAGCACAAGAGCCTTTGCCCTCACATATGTGGTTGTTTGGGAGGGCCAGCAGAGAGAACAAGGTCGGTCAGTGGCTCTTCAGAACTAAGCTCTGGCGTGTGTTAGTCTTTCACCCCTTTTCCTGCCCTTTGCTCTTTCCTGGGGGCATAGCGCGGGGTAGCTCCTGAGATGCTCCCTCTCTCACGTTCCACCTCTCACCTGTGTGAGGCTGTTGGCCAGCTGAGCTCCCTCCATCCTCGTGGGAGCAGTTTTGTGCCATCCAGGCTCTTGTGGGCTGTACTGTGTCTGCAGACGGCTCAGACACATCTCTCAGGGTGGTCAAGGGGGCTCGTAACAGCTCACTTTATCAGTTACAACAACACAGGGTCAATGGCCAGGAGTAGGCAGCAGGACAGTGACCACCTGTGTGCCATCCACTAACCTTCCTGTGTTCAGAATGACCTCTCTTAGGGATTTCAGAGAAACATCAGAAATGAAAAGATGATGTGCTGAACATTATCACTTTTTCCTTCCTTTTTTGACTGCCTATACTAATTTCTCCCTGCTCTCCAACAAAAGGATCACCCAAAATACACACTGAACTTGTCTGAAAACAGCTCCCAAAGTTTTGACAACACCACATATACTGTTTTTCTAGGCTTGGAAATTCTGGTTGGTTGGTTGGTTTGCTTTTGTTGTTTACTCAATCAATTAAAACATACCTGCAAGGTCCATCTGTATGGATGTGTTCATATGAACTGTACTTCTGGTGTTACCTCATTTTCCTGTCTTTAATTTGCAGTACCATTATGTTTCTTCCTGCCCTTCTTTTATAATGCTCATTTTTAAAATTAATGCATAGTCTTGCTTTCCCCCCAGTTACATGAATTCCAATTGGTCTTCATGTTGTACGCTTCCTCTGACTCTGCATCAGCAAACTGTAGGTTTTTCATTGTGTGCTATGCAGAAATTGTGTTAGGTGTTCTGTGCCGGTTTTGTTTGGGACAGAGTTGGTTTTCTTCACAGCAGCTAGTATGAGACTAGTATGTTTTGGATTTGTGTGAGGCTAGGGTTTGGATTTGCACAGAGGAGTATCTTGATAATGCTGGTGTTTTCAGTTGCTGCTGAGGAGTGTTTGTACAAAGATAAGGACTTCTTCGGTTCCTAGTGCTGCGTCTCTGTCCCCAGCTCCTTCACTACCAGAAGCTGGGAGGGGAAATAGCCAGGATGGCTGGCCTGAACTGGCCATTTCAGTATGTCGCTCCACAGCACATCCTGCTCAATATATAAGTTGGCGGTTGGGCTAGGGGTGGACTCTCTCTCTTACTCTCCTTCTCTGACTCTCAGCTGGTCAGTGGGTGGGGATCAGTTGTATCATTTGTTTTCATTTTCATTACTTTCATTACATATTATTAGTATTTTTAGTATTATTGGTATAATTGTATTTCATTTACTTTCAATTATTAAGAAGTTCTCATCTCAGCCCACAAGTTTCCTTGTCTTTTAAACCACCACAGTCCTTTTTGGCACCCAATGTGAGGCTCAAAGTGCTTGAGATAACAACAGTTGCAGGTCATGATATTAGTTGATTTGATCTGTGTCATGCTCTCATCTTTGCTGTACATGTTAAAACTTGGTGTTGGCATTTGCAGACTGCTGTACTCTGCCGTGATTGGTACTGTTTTCCTGGGAGATTTGCTTTTAGAACACTGACCTTGATCCACAGGGTATCTAAGTTATGTGTGAAGCCATTGCTCTATGCTGGGTACCATGCCATGGAGGTATTTAGCAATTTTACCTCTTCTTCTGAGAGGCTTTCATGAGGAAATACAGAAGAGCACTGCTGCTGCCTTCTGCTGCAATGTTTCCTCCTTCGTTACAGTAACTTTTCAGTTTCTTGAAGATCCTTGGGTAGTTAAAATACTTCTATTGGTACTTCTTGGGAATATAGTTTTGGTTTTGTCTAAGGTTAGCAAGGAATTTAAGAATACTATCCAGAGATCTTCACCAAGGCTGGACAGTTATGAGCAGCAGGGTGTGTGGCACAGCATGGGCAAAAGCCTAGGGTAGTGGGCACCTCCAGTGTTTTGGAATTTCACTCCTGAACAAGTGCAGAACCCTGAAAAATCAGCAGAATATCTGGGAGAAGGATGCTGTCACCCTGGCAGTTTCCAGGAGACACAAACCACTTCAATGTGCTGGGGTCTGGCCCATGCCTACACAGCCCTGTTCAACACTATTTGGCACCCTCAAAGGGAAGACGGGGTCTCTGGATCTGACAACAACACAACAAGCACTGCAGTTATTCCAACCCTCATGACAGGCACTGCAGCTTGATCAGAGAACCAACCTGTGCCAGTGTCAGTCGCCCCTGTACAAAAGAAGAAATTTTGGAAGCTCAAGTCATGTCATTTAGCAAGGCATGAAGAAGCGACTTCTAAGAGGGAGCGGGAAGAAGACGTGGCACAGCCACTATGCTCCGAAGCAGGGCCATCACGAGAACAGAAAAGAGAACAGTGGAGGCCACTTCCTGGGGAGGGGAAAGAGGAAGAACTCATAAATGAAGCGCTGGTAACCACCTAATCCCTATCCCTGAGTGAGCTGCAAGATTTAACGTCAGACTACATGGGGATGCAATGAGGAAGGCTAAGGCCCACTTAGAATTATATTTGGCAAGAGACATTAAGGACAAGAAGAAGGGCTTCTACAAGTACATCAGCAGCAAACGGAAGACTAGGGAAAAATGTAGGCCCACTGCTGAATGAGGAGGGTGGCTGGTGACAGAGGACACAGAGAAGGTAGAGGTATTGAATGCCTTCTTTGCTTCAGTCTTTACTGCCAAGGCTGGCACTCTAGAATCCCAGATGCTGGAGGTAAGAGACATAGTCTGGAGTAAGGATGACTCTCCCTTGGTTGAGGAGGAGCAGGTTAGAGATCAGCTAGGGAACATCTGAACATCCACAAATCCATGGGCCCTGATGGGATGCACCCATGAGTGCTGAGGGAGCTGTCAGAAGTCATTGCTAGGCCAGTCTCCATCTTTGAAAAGTCCTGGAGAGCAGGAGAGGTGCCTGAGGACTGGAGAAAAGCCAGTGTCATTCCAGTCTTCAAAAAGGGCAAGAAAGAGGACCCAGAAAACTACAGGCCAGTCAGCTTCACCTTCATCCCTGGAAAAGTGATGGAACAGCTCATTCTGGATGTCATCTCCAAGTATCTGGAGGAAAAGAAGGTTATCAGGATGCAGCCCAGGCATAAGGGCACATAAGTGACATCATCTGGAGCATTGTGGCACAACTCCCCTTCACCAGTTGTGAAATCCCGCCACCCATCCCATTGCTGTCGGAAACCTTTACTGGCCTCCTGCAACACCAAAACCTAGATAGCAGAGAAGAACTTCTACTTCAAACTCAAGCAGTCTGTAAAGACTTGAAAAAGTCACCACTTCTGCTAGAAATATTATTTTACATTTCAGCAGTTAAATTATATTTCATTGCGTAAGAGTCTGTAAGAGAGTGGTTTATCATTGAGAGATAAATGCTGAACACTGGAAATGCTTACACGCATAAATTTGATATATGCCTCTCCACATCATGTAGACAATTGCAATATTGAACACTCAAATTGCACAGGCAGGTAGAGGTTCAATGGCACCATTGCTTTACATGCAGCTGCAGCTACGTCTTCTCGTGCAGCTGGCAACCAGAAAGAGAAACCTAGAAATTAAGAGCATGCCTTGTGCATGCATCATCTAACTCTAAATAATCTCCTGATTTCCCTGGGCTACTTATTCTACTCCAGTTAATATCTCAAGCACTTGCCAGTTTGATTGCTGATCTACCCATAGATAGTCAGGTGTTCTCATACTGAAAGAAAAACAAAGTTTTGTCACAGTTTAGCCCTGTTGGGCAATTAAGCACCACCGGCCTTTCTACCATTACACACACACACACACACCCTGCCAGTGAGGAAGGGTCAGAGGAAATACAAGGGAGGCTTGTAAAAACTTGAGATAAGAACTATTTAATCATATAAATTATACTTATGGAGTCACTAACAATGCTGTTGCTAATAAGT
>NW_010230050.1:0-8711 GCF_000690775.1 Eurypyga helias | reverse complement strand
CCATTCTATGATTCTATGAATATGTCCGCTTAAGCAAGTGGTATACATTGTACACTTTTGGTTGTTCTTGAGAGATATATGTATGTTTGGATTGTTGTAATGGGATATTGAAATGTCAGGATTATGGTTTAAAATCCTCTTCAAGATGGGTATAGGGTCCTCTCAAAGAGGGGGAATTCTAAGCAGGTCACCTAAGAGGCATTTTGAAGCATTGGAGACAAATTGATGGGCCCTCGGGTAGAGCAGTTACTCTGGAGAATCTAACTGAGTATTGTAATCAGTGGTGGCCATTATACAAGATGGAAAAAAATTACCTGATGGAACTTTGAATTACAATACCATGTTGCAATCGTTGTTGTTTTAAGACAAGAAAGAAAATGGGATGAAGTTAGGATTGTGATATGTTTTTTCACTCTAAGAAACTGCCCTCGGTGGCAGAAAGAATGTGGCATTAACACCCCACTCAGCGACTCTTGTTCTCTCTGTAAAGGGGAACAGGAATGTTAATGAATAGGGGCATATAATGAAAAGGGGTCACTCAGCTTGTGGTATAGGGCAAAGGTGTTTGAAATGTGAGAAAAAGGAGGAGGACTTAATCAATGTTTTTAATGCTAAAACAGTGATTTAATATGGTAAATACGAGAGTTCCCAGGCCTAAACCACACATGCACTCTGGCCTGGGCGTGTAGAAATTCATTTTCGTGCTGTGTATGCAGACCCCAACTCTGGCAAGCCAGAGTAGCGTAGCCACCAGCTTCAGCACTGACCAGAAGCACCATGATCAACAAAACATAAAAAGATTTGTATTGCTGAGAGCTGCTTGGGGTCCTTTGGGGTCCCAGGCCAGGGCCATCTGGGCCAGTGGTGGTCATTAACCAGAGTTCTATTTGTGGGGTGAGGTCCCTGATTGGGTACTATTGCTGGGCTGGTCAGAGGGGACAATTTATTGCCCTGTCGGTCAAGGATACATTGTGAAGGGGCCTTGGAGCATGTTAAAACTGTAGTGTGGGCCAGAGTCCTTGGACAAGGACATTGAGGGGTCTTTCGAGCTGGTGGTCTGTGGTGGTCATAAATGCAGCCCTTCAACTCAAAGACAAAATGCGCATGACTGAAAAAGGGTGGGATTAAGAAAAGGAATTACAGGAATTAAAATAACTATGTATGAGAATCTGAGACAGGTCTGCACTGCACCCAGCCATAACAAAGAATGCCTGCTTCTTACAGCATTAGTGTTAAGGAATTGATTTTTTTCAATTTTCAGTGACAGTTTTGGTGACCCAGATGGGACACTGCCTCTGAATCTCAATGGATCCGTGGGATTGCAGGACCTCCAGCCAGCACCAAGGGATTTTTGGGGAGAACCTCCAATCCCTGGACAGAAGAGCTTCAAGCAAGGCCCCTGGGATAGGTAAAAGGCATTCTTTAATTTTAAGAATTATAAATGCCTGTCCATAAGTCATGGTGAAAACCCCACAGGACTGGGCTAAGGAAACATGCCTAAGAATGGTTGTTTGCCTGCCTGTAAGGCAAGGCTAGAATCTTACAGGGTAGGGCTATAAGGGTACCTAAGGGAAGGATGGGTTGTAGTATAGGGGTTTGAGTCCCATTTGGGAGGATTGTGGGTACCCATTGGTCTTGGCATATTAATGTGCTTTGTTTATTAGGTTATGATTTTTGGATAATGGTTTTTGGCTTTGTATACTGACACTGGTTCTTGGCACAAAAGGCATTTTATAAGATATGGGGAGTAAGTTATCTACAGGGGAGGGTGCAAGAAACATCTTTTAAAATTAGTCTTGGAAACTACAAAGCAATGGACAAGACTGTTACCCCTAGCTCTGGCCAGAATAAGGGCAAGGCTTAGAGGGGACATTAAGCATTCCCCTTTGAGTTGATGTATGGAATACCCTACCCCATTGGTTCTCAACCCAGTAGAGAGGTGGGAATGTGATATGTACCTAAATCAATATGTGGCCAGAATACTGTGTCCTGTGAAATCTCTCCAAAAGGAAGCTCATCTGGCACTAACTCTTCCCCTGGATTTCGCAGTCTGTAACCTTCAACTTGGAGACTGGGTCCTCATTAAGGACTGGGAGGAAGCTCCATTAGTGGTGAGGTGACAAGGGCCCTACCAAGTCCTAGTGAGAACTGAAACAGCAGGCAAGACAGCCGAACACGGATGGACTCACCATACCCGAATCAAAGTCTCTACGGTCCCCGACACATGGACCTCTGAGCTGGAGGAATCTGAAGGGAGGCTGAACTGACTCTCCACAAGGACTGGTTGAATCAGTAACTTGCCTGTTGTCCTCAGGGGAATCTGTGAGGATAAACTCACAAGTGAAGAACTAATGGTCGATCTATAAAACTGGGGAGACAATTGGGGAGACAACTTTGACACTGAATGGTGAAAGATGCTGTCTTTGAGGGTTATGCTAATAATTTTATGCACTTGGCAAGGGCAGAATTGGACTTGGGGAAATCTATTCTTAACCTTAGGGGAAGAAATTGTCAAAAATTTTAATTTGACCAACTGCTGGGTCTGTGGAAGTCCAGAAAATTCTGAAAATTGGCCATGGGTAGCCCAGCCTGTCCAGCCTAAATGGTGGGTTAGTAACTTAAGTACAGTCTGTAAGGGAACTGTTTTTTGGACTGAGGAAGGGAGCCCATGGCAACTCCGCTTTCCAGGAAAAGGTATTTATTGCCTAAATAAAATCAATGGAGGAGGGGTGTCTATAGGAGAAAGTACCAGTGAATGGACACTGTCTCCTGGATATGATTGTGTCCATCAAGGCTGTGCACCACTCAATTGTTCCAAGCATTAAGGGAAAAGGAATCAGAACCATGTTCAGCTTTCTGATAACAGTTGGGTAAAATGTTCATATGCGAACTTTAAAGGCTCTGGTTGTGACACAGTAGCTTTGGATAGGAAGTTCCAGTCTGACATCCTTCATAGAATCATAGAATGGTTAGGGTTGGAAGGGACCTTAAAGATCATCTAGTTCCAACCCCACCTTCCACTAGACCAGGTTGTTCAAAGTCACATCCAGCCTGGCCTTGAAGACATCCAGGGATGGAGCATCCACAACATCTCTGGGCAACTTGTTCCAGTGCCTCACCACCCTCTCCATGAAGAATTTCTTCCTGATATCTAATCTAAACCTCCCTGATTTCAATTTGTGCCCATTACCCCTTGTCCTATCACTACAGGCTCTTGTAAAAAGTCCTCTCCCAGCACCCTTGTAGGCCCCCTTCAGATACTGGAAAGCTGCAATGAGGTCTCCTTGGAGCCTCCTCTTCTCCAGGCTGAACAAGCCCAGTTCTCGCAGCCTTTCGTTATAGGAGAGGTGCTCCAGCCCCCTGATCATTCGTGGCCCTCCTCTGGACTCACTCCAAGTGGTCAATATCCTTCTGATATTGAGGGCTCCACAGCTGGACGCAGTACTCCAGGTGGGGTCTCACCAGAGCAGAGTACAGGGGCAGAATCACCTCCCTCGACCTGCTGGCCACATTTCTCTGGATACAGCCCAGGATACGGTTGGCCTTCATCAGCAGGGTAATATTACAAATGAAAAATATGTAGCACGGGTATTTTGTTGGGCATGGCAGTATTATAATGGGACTAGAACTTAGTTCCAAGAATTCTGGTCTAGTACCAGAGAGAAACAAATTGAGGATGTAACTGTACATGGCCATCAGAGGCGGGGGCATGGAGATGTATTTATTGTATTAATGGCACCATATCCCCCAATGTGATCATTATGGGAGGACCTGTAGGGCTTGAGAATACTTTATATTATGAAGAACCAAAGGATGAGAAGACTTGGAACGGCCCTTTTCCTAACAGGACTTGATCTTTGAAGGGTCATTATTGGATTTCTGGACAACATGCTTATTGCAAACTACCTAAAAACTGGTTAGGAGTATGCGATGTAGGGTATATTAGACCACTATTCTTTCTATTGCCCCAAACTCAAGGGAACAGATTATGAATTAAAGTATATGATGATTTAATAAGAGAAAAGAGATCAATTGATACATTCATGACAAGGGAAAGTATACAATCACAGGGAAAAGATGAATGACCACCTGAATGAATTATACAATCTTATGGACCAGCAACATGGAATCGCAATGAGGTGATTTCTGGAACAAGGGAACCAATTTACAATTTGAACAAGATAATTAGATTACAAGCTGGTTTAGAATTTATAACTAACCAATGATCTGAGGATCTTGATCTCCTTGCAGGACAAACTACTGAAATGAGAAATGTCATTTTCCAGCACTGAATGGTCCTAGGTTATTTGTTAGCAGAAGAAGGGGGTGTTTGTGGAAAACTAAACGAATCCAACTTGTTGTTTACAAACAGATGATAATGGGAAGGTATTAAAGCAAATAACAAAAGAGATGAGAAACTCACCCATGTGCCAGTTCAAACCTGGAAAGGATGGGAGTGGGACATGTTCTCATGGTTGCTTGGTGGACCTTGTGTTAAATGTGTTATTTTTCCTTCTCTGTCCAATAGCAGCTCTGATCTTTGTACCAACTATGATACCTTGTTTTATCCAACTAATTCAATATGCAGTTCAGAGACTGCAGGTGGTGACCATATCCAAGATGACACAGAGGGGACCAAAGATGATGCTGGTGAAAATTGTGCATAGTCCAGATGAGAATTGTACGTACTCAAGGAGAGAAAATCGAACTGATGGTTGCTGGATTTTGTAAAGACAATGACTGAGTGAATAGAAGAGAAGGGATTGATAGAAACACCAGTTTTGTGTTTTACAAAAGAAGCTGGTGCACACACAGGCTCAAGACAAAGGACAGAAGAAGCGTGAGTGAACTCAGACTTAAGATAAGAAAGAATATGGAAACTACATGATTCCTTGAATATGTAAATTACTTGAATATCTGGAATATCTAAATGACATGAATACCTTGATAGATTAATAATAATTTTGTCTTGAAAGTCTCAGGCAGATCAGGAAGTCAGAATACCTCAGAATGGGGAACACTCAGTATACCTCAGTATACCAGCAGTAGGTCATGTCAAATCACACTCTCTAATTAGTGTAAGTCTCAGCCTTAGCTGAAACCATGGTATAGGGCCTAAGACAAAGTGTGAATTCTTCACTAATCATAAATGGCTAAGACACTCTTGTCTACAGTGAGGATTTGGCAGTGCCCCGTCTCACAATAGTTCTGAATTTGCATCACAGACACATACTGCAGAATCATGACTTTTGAAGTTCAAATTCTCTTTCATGATCTCTTCCAACAGCCCAGCACAGGATCTGAAACAGAAGAAATCTCATTTACAGGCTGTGATTTCAGCCCAAGAGTAAGTGGGTATCTCTCTGTCAGGCTCACAGTGGTTAAGTACAGCTGTTTGGCATTAGTGAGTCCACTAGAGGTGACATTGCCAAGAAAGCATTATGGGATTTTAATACATTCTCATCTCATTCTAGTTATCCATCTAGCCTAATGTCTCCTGACATTGCTTTCAAAAGTGGATCAATGTTAGTATGAACAACGCTATCAAAATCAGGATGACCTTCTGTGCATTACTCAATTTGTGCACTGACAGTGGGATGCTGTTCCAGGCAGAGTAGCTACTACATGACCAGTGGGGATTATAGAGTTCATTAATCACTACTTCCAGAAGAGAATGCAGAATACTATTTCTTCCTCTATAACCCTTATAAACTTCATCCAAACAGTTCCACTGTGAAAATTTCTGCTGATCCAATTGTAGGTCCTAAACTTGTTCTCTTTCTCCCTCTTGTCTTTCCTGTTCCTTGGCCTCCTGAAGCAGACCCTACAGCTTGTTCCCATAACATCAATACAGCATCCTGCTTTCACTCTTCAGCCCTAATTACAGTTTTCTGACTCCATTCTTCAATAAAATCTCCCTACATAGCTCTTTTTTCCACCTAGGAAAACCAGGGATAAGGATTTTTCACAGTTCAAGTAGTTTTTATTCTCCTCCCAACTATACAGACAGCATAATCAATATATAAATCTGGAATGAGATCTTATACTATTTCACTATCTGCATCTGTCCAATAAAGACTATTACAGAAAAGATAATATTTCAGCTTCACTTCATATATAATTCTCTTATCTATTCCCCTGCTGCAGTCATATTCCTTTGTGCACATAAACAGTAAACACGAGCTACAGAGCCCCTCTGAATTTCTCACTTCAGCATCATTTTAAATGGGGTTCTAGAATTTTATTATTTAAAAAAAAAAAAAAAAAACTTTATATTAGTTCAGTTTAAGGTTTTTTTGGTTTGGTTTGGTTTGCGTTTTTTTAAGTGTGCAATAAAGCCGACATAGAATGAACGAATTTCTCCCTCCCAAGTGGTACTTATGTCTCCGTTTGTCAATCCGAGAACTTCAGAGTTAGGAGTCTTCTCAAAGAAAATTAAGAGCGCACAAATATTTTTTTTAAAAAAAGAGAAAACCCAACCAGAATAAACCCCTTTGTCATTAAAAGCCCTAACCCAAAAAGTATTCATAAACATGCATTTGTAAGTTTACAGATCTTATATAAACTGTGAGTACAGCTCACACCTTAAGAACAAGCCCAAAACATACATACTTTCAGTACTGACAACACACACACAAAAGAACATTTGCATATACAAAGCTTGTCCTTTCTAACTCAGGCCTTTTGAAATTATTCAGTTCATGGCTAGGGAATATTTCCATACAGACCACACTTGATTAATGGGGCCAGTCTACATTAGTCACAGATCTTTCAAGAAAAACTTTGACATAGGCCATCTGTTGGAGTCTAGTAAGACTATATGCATATGCAAATGCAGGATGGAGCATTAAGCAAACTGTCCAGAGGGAGATAAAGACCACAAAAACAGGCTGTGTACTGACTTCGTTTCTCTAATCTGCTAAAAAGTGTTTTGGCATCAGTATAAGCAAACCAGGGTGTCTTGTCCTCCACTGCCTCTCAGATAAACTTTAAATTCAAATCTTGGACAGTTCTTTCATATATTCAATAAAATGGCTCCTTTTTTTTTTAATTACTGTATTAAATGCATGCACTTACTGTTAAAAAAAACTAGAAATAGCTTTATGCCTTTAATTTTATTTCATGCCAATGCAAGCGAAGGTGGCTGTGAACTACTACATGCTGCATAGAAGCAACTTTCCTGCCCTCCTATGAAATACATCCTTTATAATACAGGTGGGAAGACAGTTCTCTTTTCATCCCACTCTCTTAAAATGCTGAGGAAGTTGTTCCCTTTGGGTAAAGACTCTTCTCTTTCAGCATTGCTCCAGGTATTGTGGTTTCCGAGTTAGTTATTCATTGCTTGTTGCAAGGTGTTTGTAGCTTACCTTGCTGTAGGTGTGGTGAACCATATAATTTTCTCTCTATCTTACAAAGAAAAGGCCAGGCACTCTTCATACAGGTGATGATCCAGATAGCAGTCTCCAGGCTGCTGTGAATCCTACGGCAATTTGTCTGTCATCTTACAAATAGAAGCCTGCTTATCTTGCTCTGCTATAGACCTTTAGAAAAGGTATGCCATGTGTGGCAACTTGGAAGGGGTGAGGAGGTGAAGGGACAAGGGAACTTTTTATTTGGACTAGTTTCTGTGATTTTCTACAGTGCATCTTCTGTAAGACAGGCTTACAGTACTCCATCTGCAGAGTCAACAGTGCATGAGTAGATGTCCAGGATCAACAAGCCAGATGCAGTTGAGTTTCCAGACTTTGATATATAACAGATGGAATGTCACCAGTGACCTTAAAGGCACCCTTACAGCTGTAAGAATTGTTTAGAGGATTTGGCTTTGATAGTACCTGTGTATAAAATATAAGTACAGACAGTAAACCTATATTGGATTTTTCCTTTCAATCCCCAAGGGTTCTGTAAGCATCTTAAGACTTTTCAGTTGAAATCACCTGAGTGTACACCTGAGTCCTATCAAAACATCTGCCATAGTCAAGTAATTTCTAAACAATGTATTGGGAGTGTACGGTTTTAAAATTCCAGATAAATAGTTCAGTTGTGAATGTACATAAAGACTACAGGGGCATGATTCTCTTCTGTCTTAAACTAATTAGCTCTTGAAATTGGGCTCAAAATCTTGCTGTGAACATTGCTCAATTAGTGAAAATTCTGATTAGCACAATACTTTGGACAACAAATGGGAAAGCAATATGAACACACTGTTTAGATTTATCAAGTAAATTTTCATGATTACTCCCATTTGGGACTTTTTCTGTATCACATGATCATATTTTTCTGGGCAAATGTTTCTTTTTTTCCCTCTGCCTTACAAATGCTAGTGCCTGCAGTGAAATGAACAAACTGTTTGAATGTCATTCTTGACACTTTTTTTCAAATAAAACCCAACACCTTGAACTTCCTTTAGGATGTATGTATTACATAGGAAAGCTGACTGAACAAAAGAGAAAATTGATTGGAGAGAAACAGTGTCTAAGCAATGGGATGAAGACTTACACATTAGCACGAGATTTCCCAGTATTTTTAAAGTATTATCTCATGGATTATTGCATAACAATAATCAAAATTGAAGGGAGAGAAAAAAACAGTCATCAAAAGCTATCTAAGCAACAGCTGTGGCTTGGGTAGCCAAAAGGATTTAGTGAATCAACAGGATCTATAAAGGTTACAAATCCTTTAATCAAATGAAGTAAGATTATGTAGAGAGA